>NC_031783.1:6085760-6167618 GCF_001522545.3 Parus major
TTTTTTTTGGTTGGTTTTGGTTTTTAATCCTGATCTTGTTCATCTTTTGGAGGTCTGCACAATACCAGCAGGCTTGGCCACATTCAGTATTGACTTGGTAGGACTCCAGACTTAAATATTATGTTTTCCATATGAAATATTTATTTCAAGGTTTGATTCAAAGTTAAAATACAATGCTTGTTCAGATTAACATAAGGGATTTTTTGAGACTGCTTTAGTCTTCGCTTAGTCGCCTAGAGAGGAATGTAAGATATTTTAAAACATTGCTATAGCTTGTTTGTTCACTTCTGACAGTCAATTGCTACACATCTGAGGAATGGTGATATCCCTGCAACTGAGACAACTTCAAGAAGCAGACAGAAGCAGTTTTACTCTAAAGAGGTTTTTCAAATTTTTCATATTCATGTAGGAAGAAGGTCACCATATCCAACTGCTAATTCCTTTGCAAGTCTGATCTCGAAAGGTATTACATAATTTTTTCTCCCTTTCAGGGATAGTATTCCAGTTAAATGGTATTGCTGCATAAAAGTTCTGAGTTAACATTACTTCCTAGATCCTGACACCAAATTGACAGAAAAGGAAAAGATGTTGATTAAAGTTTGGAATGTTCTCTGCTGATTTGATACATAATTAACATGAAAGGAATTTAAGATTTTTCATTAATTTCCAAGTAAGTTAATATAAATGAATAGCAGAATGAGTAGATTGTTGTTGCTGGTCTGTTCATAACACTGTTGGCAATTCCTCAAAGGAGGACTGCTGTTTACTTGGAATTGATTTCAGTCACCACTGCAATCTATTTCCTTATTCAGTCTCTACTGGCATTGAGTTCTTACCAAATAGTTGAATTTGCAAAGTTTTTACCCACTTCCCAGCTGTTTATTGTAATTGTACCTCTTTCTGGCTGTCATAGGGAATACTTGAAGTGATTTTTCAGTGTTTTATATATATATATATATATATGAAATTGACTAATTCACAGGTACCACTTTTCTCACTTTTTGTCTTCTTCACATAATAATTGGATCTTTTCCAACTGAGTGTATGGGATGTCTGCTACTGAACGCCAGTAATTTTTTTCCCCCTTATTAACTTTTTCATGCAGCTTTGATTTCTAATTTTCTGTGACTTTTACTTTCTCTCAAATTGAATTAACTGATACTCTGACCATTCCAGAGTGGCACAAATTCTAAATGAACTCCAAGTTAGGTGTCCTCAGCACTGCAGTAGATTTTGTGTGAAAATCTGGTATTACTGAAATAAAAGCCTATTTTTTTGGTCTTTTTCTCTCATGCTTAAGATGGATTTGCACTAATGCAGTCACTGTTGCAGCTAATGTGCATGTAGCTGAACAAGCCTAGATATCAGTAGCAATCTGGGCACAAAGACCACATGATTTTTTATTAGCTGAACTGATTGCAGTCTAGACTTTCTCTAAAATTTTGCAGCATTACACTGTAGTTTCAGTAATATTCTGAAGACCATTATAAAAAATGGTCTCACTTAATTTGAAAGCATTTTGTTAGTTACTAACCTTAAATTCTTGACCTAGATTATACAAAATACCACTGTGCAGGCTGAGTTCCCTTAAATAAAACCCATTTTAGACTGGAAAACCTTGATCTTTATTTATCTCATTTCAAATTCAGTTCTAGCAAGATTAGACCCATGCACAAGGAGTCTCTTCAATGCATTTGCATAATCTCACCCCTGAGCTGCACTGCACAAGAAATGGGGCAAAGGGAAAGAAGGGTGGCTTTGTGCTTTTCATTACTTTTGAGTGGCTTTTAAATTTCATGATCACTTGTCTGGTGAGTGCTTCGCAGGAAATGACTGAGATAGGTACTATTATTAGGGAAATAAAAGAATAGGTCTGCTGTTCATTTGCCTGAGCCTCCTCTGGGGGAAAAACATCTTTCTGAGATCCAGTCTAAACCTGCCCTGACTCAGCTCCAGCCGTTTCCTAATTAAGCAGTAAGATGTGAGTGATTGTAATTTCCACACTTACTGCAGGTGTCTTGGGGTGATTACTTCAAGCAGTCCAGAAATTCAGAAATTGCCCTGGAATTGTGTCATTTCATGTCAGCAGTAAAATAAACTTTATGCTTGAAGACCTAGGTGAGCTATCAGACAAACAGGTCAAACTGTGTAAGGATGAAGCCACTTCCTAAGAGTAAACACTTCACTCAGGTGGTGCTGTCACTCTGGTGTAATCTGTCCCTTCACTGCAGGAGACAGGGGGCTCCAGAATAGCCTCAGGACCAGTGGCACAGACCACCAGGGAACAGTAGTCAGAAACGCCCCCCCAAGCTAAACATTCTCTTCTTGTCTCCACTTACCACCTAAAGTTAAACTTACTTGTAAAAGAGCATTGCCCAGGCAAGCAGCTGCTGTCTGGGAGAATAAATGGTTTTAGTCCTGTAGTTGAACCAAAGATCTGCAGAGACATTAGCTGGTGGCAGAGAGATCAAGGCCTTTTGCCTCCAAGGTAGTTAATCTCCTCCTTTCTGACAGCCTAATGTAGCCATCTAAATACATGTTGAAAGTTTTCTACTGAACTGCTACTGTCCTTCTTGAAAGAGTTTTTTGGTGTGTTCCTGCTTCACCACCACTGCCCCTACCCTAGGATGTCACTCACCTGGGCACTGTTCTTCTATTATCTCGCAATCTTTGGAGAAATTCTTCCTGTGCTTGCCTGCTGTATTTCTCTTGACCTTTCCCAACATTTGCAGCATGAATTAGAAAAATAGAATAATTCTTCCCATCTCCTATTGGATTCTGAAAAGCAGAGGGTGATCCAAGCAGGGCTTGCTAGGGTGGGATGTTTTTAGGGGTTGGGAGGGGAGTAGTGTTCGGGGGTTTTTCTGCTGCTCGGGACCTGAGCAACAACAAAGACATAGGAGATGCAGTTCTTGACGGAGTCTCAAAAGAGGGTTCTTTCATATGGAAACATATTTTTATATTACATTTGTACAGAATTTTCCCTATTTTGATCTCCCAACATTTTTAGATTTGCACGTTGCTCAGATTTTATTTCTTTTGCAAGGTGTTATAAAATACATATTTTGTGTTTGTTAATGTATTATAAATGTAAAGCTAAATTTTGGTTGTCTAATAAATGTGCACTATGGTGGTAGCTGGTTGTTTTGCTAACTTGAATTCATTGGTTCTTAATATGAAAAGGAAAAACTTGTCATTGTTGGGACTGTCTTGTTAGCATAAATAAATGTGTGGAGTGCATTTATTTTAAAAGTAACTAAAAATGGCTTAAGCAGGTAATGACTAAGAAGGCTAGTAACAAAAGTTAAGGTCCAGACTAGTTCACAGGATTCTTTCAAGACTATAATCTGAAGATTCATGAGATTATTTTTTTTATTATTGTTTCCCATTACTTTTGGTTATGGATATTCATACTAAAGTGAGTTTAAGACACAGAGAAATGGCAATCTGATCACTGCAGTATGTATGAGAAGATCTGAGGGTTGGTTGTTTGGGTGTATTTAAGGACTAATTGTGGCAGAAGTATTTACAATGCGCACGAAGATAATTTTTTTAAGATTGAGAATAGATTCAAGTGTGCAAATTTATAGACTATTACAATGTCTAGGAGCTTTGTTTTGCCAGGAACAGCACTGAATATACATTGTCACAACTTCAGTAAACCCTCTGGAAGCATTATAAACTTCAGAAGATAACTTTAGGCATCTCCACTTGTGAATAGCTGTGTTGGTATTTTTGTTGCAGACTTTTTCCTTCGTTTTTAGCTGTTTTGTAAGTTTGATTGTTTTCAGTGCAAAGAGGGAGAAATGTATTTTTCTAGAAGAATGAATGTACCTGGGATTTAAGCACTACAAAAATCATTTAATGAACATGGACTATCCTCCTATGAAATATGTTTCAGTAAAGGTGTCTGAAATGTAGTTCATTTGAGAAAAAAAAGTCGTGAACGTGCACTTACGTTTACATGGAAAAAAGCCCAAACACGTTGTGAATAAAATTCTGAAATGTCTTTCTACAGGCAATAAGTATTAATTATTTAATGTAAGTTATGTTAAGACATTTGGAGTAAATGTGATATCTTATGTTAATTTAAAGAACAATGTTACAAAGGATCTGAGAAGGGAGTGGAATTAGAAAATATTGGTGTATGTTTCTGAAATCCAGGATTTTGAGTCTGTATTTGCTGGCATTGATAATTTGTCGTGGCTATTGAAAACCTGGACAAGAGCAAAGAATAGGCCTTTCTTTGTAAATGGAACTTGGCAATAAAAATGGTGTTAATAAGAAAACTTCCTTCCTTTTCATGTTCTGTTGCTGCATTTGATGCAAAAGGACATCCAAAAGCAGTAAAAGGCAGAATTTGCAGAACCTTGCTTATATTTAGGAGAATGTTGTGCATATGCGACTGCTAGGCATTTTCATCTTTAAGCCAGGGTAATTTGCTCTGTGTATGCAGGAAAGACAGCAGGAGAGGGAGCAGAAACAAGCCTGGAAGGGCAATGGAAAGTACATGAGCCCAAGGGTTAAGAGGGGCTGGGCAACATCTAAAATAGCTGTGAACCACTCTGAAAGTACCTGTCATGTGTGATTTCTCCCCCAAATATATGCTTTCACCCTCTGCCTCTTTCTCTGGTGCATGTTGCCAATTCAGTATATGGATTAAATCCAACCAACTGATTAGTTAGCTTCTTGTTAATTAGCCTCTACATCTATAGGAATTCATCACAGTCAATATACATTCCTTGGGAAATGTTATTTCTCAAAATAGTCATTGCTCCAGAAGCTTTCTTGGGAAGAAATTCAATTACATTGTACCATCAAATAACCAAGCTAGGTATCAGACACATTTTATGATACATTTTATGATTTACTTTAAGATGCAAATATTAAATCATGGTGTATTGTGGAAAATGAGCTTAAATCTGCTCCTGGCAGCAGAACTTTCTAAATTTTGCCAGTAATACCGCTTTAAGGATGCAGATTTGTGGCCAGGAAGGTCCCTTCCTTCACATTTGAAACTGCTTTATGGTTCTGTATCTTGATGCTTCAGAACTCTTGCAGCCTTTTGTCTTGTCATTTTTCCTGTGTCTCTCTACTAAATCTTTCTAGACTCAGACCCTGAGTCAGGTTGAGCCTCTTGCCCTGAGTTACTAGTGACCAGAGAGGGAATGAAAGCACAGCCTTCAAACCTCTTCTCATGCTGACTGGGTTGGAAATGAACTGGACAAAAATGCAGTGCTGCATTAGTCCACTCTTTTCTTAGTCCCCAGAAACATCTAAGTGCAGCAACTTGAACAGTCCTATAGTGAGTATCCACATCTTTATCAACAACATAATTCCAGCACAGTTACAAAAATAAGAAAGTGAAGCTCTGCCAATACATACATCTTTGTCAAAGTAACTCTTGTCTAAGTAAAGATACAGCATTTGCAGATGATCTTTGTTCTTTGACACTTAACCTTTGTTTCCACATCAAGGAAGGAGTTCCTTGGGACTTCGTGGATGCAGCTGTTGGGGCAGAAGAAACTGCATTTCTATTCTGCCATGTTAGAGTTTGTGTGAAGGCAAAAGCTGTCTTGGTGCTTTCTGGGGATCTTGAATATATGCTGGATACAACTGGGAATGAGAGATGGCTGTTTATGAGTTTTTTCCCTGAAAATTGTATTGCATTTTAACTCATACTTTTCATCTCTCAAATAAAGAGAAGTAGAGGGAGCTGCAGCACCTGGAGTTGCAAGTGTCCGGTAGCAAAATTGGAAGAAAGGCTTCAGGCAAATGTTCACACACAGTTAAGGCAGTTGAGCTGATGGGGAGTAAGTCTGGTTGAATGGTGCTCAGTTGTGTTTCTGCTTTTAGCTAAAGGATTTTACCATCAGCTTATCTGCAACTTTATCTAGGTCTTTATTACTGATTTTAGATGCCAGTTCTCTAAAATGGATTTTATGGGGTGAAGTTTTTGATTATAAAATGCCTTATTATTCAGATTTGAGATCTTTTGAAGTAAGTTGAAAGCTGTTGCCTGTCCTCAGACACTCAACTCTACAAAGCTGGGAAATGTTCTTGTTGAATGGAAAATACTGATCTCAGCATGCCATTCTCACTGTCTTGTCCCCAAATAAAGGTTTATATTTCACGTAGGCCACAGTTTAATTTTTTTTTTTTTTTGCCTGTTGGATGACTGGTAAGGACAGATGAATTCTTGGGTTCTGTTTCTTAGTTCCACAACATTTTTCTCAGCTTTAGTATGGAATAAACATCATGACACCGGATGGGAAAACAAGCTGTTATTTTACTACAGAAAAAAATTTTGTCTTTCGGTTAATTGAATGAAGACATCTTTGTGTAAATTTGTCCTCATTTAGGGGTCATTTATTTGAGGCAGATTTAAGCAGCTGCTTGAAACTGCATTGTTGATGGACCAGTGCATTGAGAAAGAAGATAGGCAGACTGGATCACCACTACAGAGGGGCCCAGAGCTGGCTCAGCATCAGCAGCCAGAGCTACCAGAGACAGAAAAAGGAGTTTCTGAAGGAGGAAAGAGACAAATAACCATAATGTCTTAGGAAAAAGAATTTCCAGTTGGCAGAGAGAGGTGGGGTCTGCAAAGGAGGAAAGTAGTTTCACTCTTCCTAATAGCTAATTTGAGGGACAAGAGAAAAGAAACATCATTTTGTAGTACCTTATATGAAATCATTACCTCAGTTCAGGAGGTACAAAAAGTACATCACCTGTAGGAATATCAGATACAACTGTCCACAGCCACGCCTGTGTTTAAGTCTTTCTCCTTCACCACCACCATTTTATCTTATGCAAGCCCAGTTCCTGATGTGAGAGAGGCATAGCTTAATTCCAGAGTTCTTGGGAAGAAGATGTGAGCAGCTTTGCTTTGCTGCTTCTCCACCGTGCAGTTCACTTGAATTTGCTTATCACAGTTATCAGCTTCAAGGCTTTCCTGCGAAAGTGGTGTTGGTAACCACTGTCTGTTAGATAACTTGTAATTCTTACATAGCTGCCAAAGTGCTTTGGAGGGACATAGTCTCTCAGCTCACTAAATTTGGTTAAGACAAGTCATGCAAGCCTCTTCGAGAGTTTCTGAACAGATTAGACGTTTTGTGAGGGAGGGATACTTGTCAAATTTTGTCAAACCACAGATCTCTTTGAAAAACAGTCTTGTAGCTAAACTTCCTCTGTTTTGTCTGAATCTGCAAAGAAAACCAGACGTGTTATGGGAAATCGGAGGTGCCTTTTAACTTGCTGTGTTTAGATCAGCTCCCACTGCACAGTGTGTGTTATGCTGGTATCAGCAGGCTTCACCTGTGCTTTGGCTTAACAGGACGTTGGACAGGTCCTTCCTGTTCCTGAGTTCACCCTTTTTAAACAGATTAGTGGTGCAGGTAGGAAGCCTGGTTCATGTTTGTAAAGTGCTTTCATGTTGATGTTAAGCATTAGTATTTTTACCACCTTATCATAAAGAAATGTCATTAGAAGCATCATTCCAGTCTTACGGCTTGCACCAGTTAACGTAGTTTCTGCTGAATGTGTAATTTTCGAAGCAAATAGTTTTTGGATTTTTTGTTTGCATCATATCTGAGTCATCTGAACGACTTCAAAATTATAAGGAAACAAGTCTTTCTCCTAGCTTCTAGTAATGTTTAAGATTTGGTCATAATTTGCAATTATTTGCTATTGTCCAGAATGATTAGTTCACAGGAATGGATTTGTTTGAAAAGAAGCCTGGTTTCTTTTAAATTTAAGAAAATTTAAAAAAAAAAAAAAAAGATGAAAAAATGAGTTTATTTAAAACCTTTCTAATCATTCCTGCTTCATAGTAATGATAATAAGGAAATGATTAATCCTCTTAGAAATCAAATTAAATGTGTGAGCCAGTCTTAGAATGCTGAAACTGTTTTAAGTGTCTGTTTATACATAGTCTAAAAGAAATGTGAGACTTAAGAAAGAGAAAGAAGTTGCTAAGAAAAGCAAGAAACTCTAAAAAGTTTTCCTTCAATGTAACTATAGCAGTATGATGTGCAGACCACCTCTGTAAAAGTCTGTTGCACAATTATTTAGGAAAAAAAAAATTGAGAATAATAAAAATTGAGAATAATAAGAAAATAATAAGAAGAATGGCATAATTTAAAACATGGCAGTAAAATGCTGAGTCACTAAAAAGGAACATGGGAACATTTTTCATCTGCTTCAGTGGCAGCCAGGTGTCTTATGTGAAACTGATAGGATGTGTAATCTGAAATAATGTGGAAGGGTTTGTGTAGGTGAGTAGACATTCCCTTTTGCCATCTCTGAGTTGGGACATGACAAACTTTCCTCCTTCGCTCTGTTAGAGGGAAGTGTTACATGTTGGTAGTCATGAAGAAATCCTTAACTGCTTGAGAGTTACCAGTTACAGCACTGAAAACAAGGTATCTGTGAGCCTAAAAGCCTCCAACAAAGCTTAAATACAATGTAGAACTGTTCATCAGAACAATTGAACAACTACACTTGGTCAGTCTCTTGCACAGAGTATATGTCAAAGACCATAGGAAGTTTGGTTTTGGTACAATTTTTCATGTGGATCCTGTTTGTTAGAAAAAGATTGATCAGGAACTAGCTGAGAACAACTGGAGTGGGAATAGAAAGTCTGCATGCAGAAAGAAATAGAGAATTCCTTCTAAACCTTGTGTTTAGATATCCCAGAATGAAGAAGTGGCCAGCAGTGTGGGTCCTATAAGGTGCTTACAACGAGACCCAAGCAAGACTCATTCATTCATTAAGTATTAAACACCACCTGAGTGAATGAAGGGAATGTATCTGAAGGAAACTAGTCTGTTGATTTCTCAGTATTTTCAAGAAAACAAACACAGAAGTCACTGCAATCTGGTGCTAGAACATATCCTTCTCTGTTGGCAGGATTTCCTCAGCCCCCTGGCTGATCATGTGCCATTCATTCTGGAAACTGGAATTTCTGGGTCATCCTGTGACTAACCTTGTTAATATGAAGCACTGAATGATGTATTCTTTTTTAATTGCTTGCTGACTCTGAGCTGAGTAACCAGAAGTTGGCTCAAGAACTTCTCATTCATGATATGTCACAGATGCCCCTGCTTGCACTGAAAATGCAAAAAACCAGATGTAAATTGAGTGAAACCCTGTTACAGTGAGTTTAGAGTGTGTGGGGATGACTTGTGTATAGGGCAGATGTGTGGCTTGTGCAAGGCAGTGGCAATGAGTCTCTGTTAAGGAAAGCATATCACAGGCTAATGGCTCAGAACTTTACATGGAGTCTGTGAATGACTCAAGAACTGAACACAAAGAAACTTCCTTTACTGATGACTGGTTTGAATTTCCAGTGGCAAGAGAGATTATATGTAATATCTGATCTTAAAATACATCTTCTAGACAAGATCTTTTTCCTAGTATGTGTGAGAAGACTTTTCCATGTAATGCGAGTCCTCAGAATAATATGATGACTAAACAGATGTTTTAAGAAAAGTAATAGGACAAGCCCAGAATGATTGTTCAGCCAGTCTGGATGAGAATTATCTGGACTATTGCCTCAGCTATATTCCTCTGCATTCTTCATATATTCTTATATTCAACAAGAATTGATTAAAAGAGCAGTTTTGCACGGTCTGGTTACATGTGAACTACCTAAACCAACAAATTTTTGGGGACATTAAATGAAAAAACTCTGATTTCAAGCTTTTTGATAAGAGAAAATGGAAATGAAAAAAATTTATATTTCAGATTTTTTTAATGGGAATATATAATTCATAAGTGCATTAAGAAATTTCCGTGTGAGCCTTCCTTAGCCAGAATTACTGGAAATCTTGCAAGAAGTTATCTCTTCTGCCCAAGCAAGCACAGACACAAGGTATCTTTGAGAGTTCAGTAGGATACACTTCTCCTCTGAAGAGCTATTTCAGGGGAAAAGGCCACAGACAGATTTAGTGCTGACTGGGGATTTGTCAGTGTTAGCTCTTGTTCTTCCACTTTACTCATGGAGCTGTGATGTTTCTGAATTGCTTCTAGATTAAGGAAACAATGGGAAAGAAAACCACAGTATTTCCCAACTCTCAGAAATAAAGTTCTGCAAATCAGCAGTTTTCAGACGTTGCAATGCAAATACTCAGCTTTTGTCCGTGTTTGAGATGTGCCTCAGGCTCGAGTTCTGTGGCAGTTATTAGCTTGCTATTGTGATGTTTTGGCTTTTTTTGTCTCATTTTGAGAAAGAGAACTTAAAAACATAATCTATCCTACCTGAAAGCAGAAAGCTGTGACATACTTGCACAAGTATGAGCTGGCCCTTGTAAAGACACTCCTGTGCACGGGTTTAGATCTGCAGCTGTATCCAGCTTCAGTCTGCCAGGAGAAGGAAACTTGCACCTCCTCGTTTGGATGCTCCTTTGTGAGAGTGAGCCAGTGTTTGGCCCATGGTGTGGAGGGTTCATTTTGGAGCAGTTCCAAATCTGCACAGTAACATTTCCCTACAAGATGTTTTATTTTTAGGTAGTAGATCCAGTACACTTATATATAGTGAACCCAGAGGATCTCTAGGAAGACTAACCTGACAGGCAAGCAGGAGCAGCTGCCCCTTATTTTCTTAGCTTTCCTCCTCCATCCCAGGAGGCTGGGGAGGATGGGTCCTCAGCTGAGTGTCCAATGTGAAATCCTATTCTTTATATTAAAACAGGCAGCAAAGAAAGAATAAAGTGAGAATCTGTAATTCACCCTGTTTGAGCCAAGACAGCAAACCAAAACATGGATGTGCAAGGCATAAAATAAGTAAGGGGCTCTCAATGAACTTTGCAGTCTTGGAGCAAAGCAGGCAGCTTGTTGCTCCCTGCTGCTTCCAGAATCGGTCTGGAACACGTGGCAGTAGGAGGGTGGCTGTGAGCTCTGCTCCTCTGAACAGTGTGCACTGGTTGGTTTGTAAAATGAGATTAAATCTCTCCCTGTGCAAGAGTTACCGCAGTGCTGAGCAGCATTGCAGCAAGGAAGAGGCATCCTGAATTGTACTACCTACCATGCCAGGAAACTCCTGGGCTTTTCTCCTGCCTCTTAGGATTTGATTCTGCAGCTTCCAAGCTCTGTGGCTGACAGATAATCTTTACAGCCCCACTGGTTACAGGACCTAAGTATGTAGTTTGCACTTTCACTTACAGGATTCAAGTATGTAGAAAAGTACTTTGTGGTCTCTTTTCCTTCATTCAGGATTTGTTGCCTGCCACAGAGCAGCATATTTGAAGTGGTCCAGCTATACTGGAGCTGCAAAACCACATTCCTGCTTCTATGGTTTGGTTGCTGGCCTCCAATGTAACATCCAGGTGTAAGATTTTTGTGGGAACATTAATTTCAACAGTTTTATTAAAAGAGACTATTTATTTGTGTTTATATTAGTGCACTAACTTGAATAGCACTTACATTTTTGCCTGGGCGTTGTGTATCATTTGGTGCTTGCAGGAAAATTTGCACAGCTGCTTCCAGTAAAAATACTGGTTTTTTTTAAGAAGTAGATTAATTAGGATGAGTATCAGTACATGTGTGCATATGGACTCAGGAATATTCACTTTGTATATCTGACTCCATGTTAATTCAACAAGAGCTGAAGTAGAAAGCCAGGAGAGAAGTGGAGCATTACCTGGTGCAGGTGTTTGGTACAGAACACCACCGGCCTGGTTCTGGTTCTCACTGCAGAGTGGAGACCTGCAGGACTGATCTGGGAGCCTGTTCTGCCTGCACAGCCACTCTGGAGTCTCCTTGGTTTCCCTTTTGCTGTTCCAGCTCCTCTAGGATGTGGTTAATTCTCCAATGTTGCACTGCGGCTACAGAGCAATTACTGTTTGTGTGAAACTGGAGAGAAATGGGTGGTTAAGTCTGCCTCAGATGTAATTAAGTCTGAAATGTCTCAGTGGTCACATTAGAAACACTAATTTTAAGCTCTCTTACTGGTGTAGACCATAGCCATTTGTTATATAAAGAGGCAAAGGATTTTTATTTTGTCCTTCAAATTATTTTCTGTGGGAACATGAAAAAACAGAGTTCTTCAAAGCATCAAGACAGTAATACCCACTACAGACTCCTTGGCCTGCCAAAATAAATTAGTTAAGAAACCTCAAACCATTTTTTTGAATGGAAGAAGTATCTAATCATCATTTTTAGTCCACTGATGAAACAAGCCATGCCTACAAGCTCATCCTATGGGTGACTATTTCACTATCTGTGGTCCAGAGATGGAATTTTAACATCAGGTTAGTCATGCAAAATCTTAAATTGCTCACTCGCAGGACTGTATCATTCAAATATATTTTTCCATGCAGAAAATGGTCTAAGAAATCATTTGCTCCTGCCTTTATCTTTTAAGTTTCTATGTCCTTGTTTGTATTGATGCAGTTAGTTTTGGGTTACATGTGTTGCAACCAGTTTTGATTAAATGAGGTGAATTTGAAAGTACAAAAATATAAAATATACTAGATGTGGGGGAGGAAAAGGTAGAAGTAACTAATGCAAAATTGTTGATAGGAGTATTTTTGCCATACTCAGTCCACTAGTGAGAACAAATTAAACAATAGCAACAAATTTAGGTTAAGTAGGTGAAACTGTGTCCAGAACTAAAATACTGTAATTTTTGTGTTTTGAAGGAGGACCAGAGCAGGGGGAAAGTATGATTTATGCATTCCTGGCCTTCGGACACAGTCCTGATGTGTCAGTAGTTTGCTGTTTCCTGGGAATGTCTGTGGAAATGCTTAGGATTCTTCAGCTTGGAAGCACTCCTTGTTGGACTGCAGGAAGTTTACAGGTAAAGAGGCTGTTTCTGAGAAACAGTAAAAAAACAGAAACTGTAACTGAGCTCCTCCCTTCCAGACAGGCACAGCAGAATGGAAAGTGAAACTACCACAGAACAGCAGTTTGAGGTGTTGTAAGACAATGTCTTATTGATATCTGCCAGCCAGGATGTGCAGATTAGTGCTGGAAGCATCCTCCTGTATGATCAGTGTGCCCAGAAAAGAGAGGAACAGGTATTTATGCATGCCCAACACACTCTTTTGAATCAACTCTCTCAGATTGTTTTCTAGTAACTGAAGATAGGTCACAGCATTCTTGGGAGGGTAACATGCACAACATGTACAACTTTCATCACTGAAGGGAAAGGTTTAATAGCACTGGGAATAGTTAAACATATTAAATTCCCTTCTAGGAGTAGAGTTCATTCACCTTCTTACCCAGGAAAAGTTCATTTATGCTGTTTGCTCAGGCAGGAACCCCCTGAGGGCACAGTTTCAGCTGACCCGTGTAACCAATCACATGCCATTCTCTGACTGCACTTCTTTATCAGCCCATTAAGTGTGGGCTTTCAGCCAGTGAGAACATTGGATATTTGGCAAAGCATTTATAATTAGTAAGAGTTGTGGCAGAATAATGGAATCTGAGGTCTCAAAAATGATCAAGTGTGTCTGTTTTCAGCCAATAATCCCATGGAGACAACAAAATGGAAAGTGATGAATACCAGATTGAAGGAAATAGTATGCAGTGTTTGGATTTACTGCAGGGTACCCAGACTCTTTCCAGAGTTTGATAGTGCCTGAAGACCTTACAGAGAAGGATGCTCTCTTCCCCCTCCCCTGCCTGTGTTTAACTGGCATTCCCAAGCCATCTTGCCTGTACCGATTGTTCCCAGTGCAAAACTCTTCTTGTGTTTTGACAAGAGGTGCACTTGGGGAACACATATTCATAATCTTGAAATGGTTTGATATTGAGGACACGGTCACATTTTTGGGAAGAGAGGCTGACAGAGCCTTGAAATACACTTTCTGTAGGTATGGATGTGCAGACTGCTACTCTGTCTCACCATTTATAAAGTGGGAACCTCTTTCATTTCTTTTGGCCAAAGATCTAGGATGTCTGTAGCCAGCCATCAGCCGCTTTCTGCTCTCAGGCAGAAGCATCAAGACATGGCCGCTTTCTGTCAACCAAGTTTCTGTTTTCCCTTCTCTTGGCATGCATTTGGCAAGCATCATTTGGTATCTTCCATGTCTTGCAGCCTGTTTCCTAAGAACTGGCTTCCAAGCTTTTTGACATTTTCTGGCTAGATGTCATTTTCCCATAGCAGAAATTCTTCTCCCCTCACATCAGTGTGTGTTTGGTGTTGAGAGCCAGCCCATACAATTCAGATGAAAAGCTTTTCTGCACTCAAACTGGAGAGTCTGAAAATAGTGTTCCAGTGGTTCAGTTTATTAATGCCAAGTGGGTTGGCAGTGCTTGAGATTTTTTTATACTTTTCTAGAAGGTTGCAAAGAACTGAGGTGAGGACTTTGTGAACTTGTTTACTAGTAAATAGTACTCCTGTGACTCCAGTGAGGGAAATAATCTGCCTGAACTCTAATCGGAAGGAATAAAGTTCCAAAATACTTAATTTCTTCTTTCTTTGCCAGACATTTTTGTTACTGAGCCTCATGAGCTTTACTGCTGGCACAAGAGAGAGGTGGGGAGAGAGGGACAGGCACAGGACCACAGCATCCAGTCTGAAATTCACTGAAACTTCCTGAAATCTTACTCAAAGCTCTCAGCATGCCCCAGATCAAATGCCAGGCATGGGCTTTCTCTTAGCTACAGTCTTTGCTGTAACTGCTCTCTGCTGCCTTCTTATCTCTAAAATAAAGCCTGTCATTCAATTTGTGACTCTTTCATCTGGGTCCAGTTTAAAGGAAGCACTTCAGAAGTATGATTTAGTTCTTGTCAGGACTTGGTATGTGCAGCAGTACTGTAGGGCTGTAGCTTCCTTTTGGTTTTATCTATTTTGCAAATATTTGCATAGAAAGGAACAGGAGTAGTTCTGTTCTTAGTCTGAAGTGCTGAGTGAAAGGTGCTAAGCAGACCTGTGGGATTTGCACTGAGACATTAAAACTGTACTTGCAAGCAGTGCTTAATGACATGATGACAGTATCCTTTCCATTTAAAATGAGGGCTCAGAACATATGATTTCTTCAAATGCCTAGAAAGGGGGACTGTGAAAAGCAAAATATCTTATATTTGAATCACTGTATCCAGCATTGGAGCCAGCAGAGTCTATATTCTTCTGCTCTTTCTGGTTTGTTTCCTTCTTTGGAGCATGAGATATGGTCTGGGAAGACACTGGCTCAGAAGATACAGGATTTTTGGTCCAGGGGCTCAGTTCCAGGTGCAAAAATCATCTGTTCTCAAATGCTCATTTCTGCACTAACATAAGAGACATGACTGGGCTCTGCAGCTACATTCAGACTTATCCCACTGCAGTCTGAGCAGTGTCTCTGGGTGTGCTGGCCACAGAGTACAGGCCTCTTGAAGTGTGCTGAGTTACAGAGCAGCCCTATGCCATGGACAAGAGAGAGGTGGCCAGTACCTGAGCACTGGAGATGTCTGTCAGGTCATAACAAGTATTTTGCAAAACTAAATGCAGGAGTGCAATATGGGCACATCAGTAATGCATGTGCTATTGATTAGAGCTTTTACCACTGTGCTCATAAATTGCATACAGTCTTCTTTTTGTTCCAAATGGGGTGAAGCTCTTCCCCCAGTAACTACTTGGCCCAATCCTAGGTGTTAGAGCAACTTCCTACAGAGCAAACTCCTACAGAGTTGTGACCTGTAGTGCTGTTTTGTTTCCAGGACTCATGGCAGACTGGCATTGGCACACACAGTGGCAAGGCAGTATTGGACAAGAAGGTATTGCAGGATTTTTTAGTAGAGTAGTTTCTGTACTGGCCCTTGGGCAGCCTCAGTACAAACCATACCCGTGGAAATTTGCCAGACTGACTTTGCTGCAGCTGAACTGGTCTCAGCGTTGGAGGCTTTTTTGTCCAACCCTTTTCTTCCTCAGCACCGAGCAATGCTGCTTCTATGTTGAAGTTTTTCACAAAAGTCAATAGCGTTGTTTTCCAAGTGTTTTCTTCCTTACCCACTGATTAATTTAAGGTGTACCTTTGTGTCACCATTTAAGTGTTTTACAGCAGCTTTGGGATGGGAAACCATGTGAGCTCTTTTGCAGCTGTTCAGAGGTGTGACAGTGTTCTAGTAAATGCCTCAGGTTGTTAGACCTTGAGATAACTGACTTCACTGAGCTACCTTAACTTTTTATGAGACTGTTTCACTTTCAGGTTCTTGGATGCAGTGAATGGATCGGGGAAATTGAAATATAACTTTTATTCTCCAGTTTTGAAACAGACATAGTAATGTTACATTTTTCAGTTTAGTTTAAATAAATAAAAGCTTGCTTTCATGAAATATAAAGATGGACCTCTTCTGGATTTAGCATTCACATTGTATTTCTTTTTTTTCTTTCAAAGTTTAGAAATATCTACTGCTGTGACATTTTCCAGCTGGCTCAGAATTTAAACTAAGTTTTGTAGCTTTTTATTTCCCAGTAGGAAGTTTCTGAATAAACCTTGCTTTGTCTGAGGCCCATCTCCCACTCTTCTCTGCTGAAAGGTATAGCCTCATTCAATCTCCTGGAGGGAGTGGATGGAAATCCTGATGTCCTCATAGTCGTGTGAGAAGGCAGATGGAGAACACACAGACAGAAGCAGAGACAACTTCATTAAGAGGAAGCAGTAGATAACCTTTGACATAAACAATGACACACAAATTACCTGATAGAATATGGGAAAAAGGCTTGTTTGAATAGGGACAGCATTGTGGAAAATGGTTGATGTAGAATGGATCACAGGAGATCAAGTGTTCCAGAGAAATAAGTCCACTGGTGTCTAACTATAAACACTCTCCCCCTGCTACACTGGCAGCACTAGCAATAATTCAGAACTCATATAATCCCACCTTTAGAACCAGATCCAAAGCCAGCATGCTGTCTGGAGAGCATTTAGGTCTTTGGCAATAAACCCAAAAGTGATCTCTCGAGTTAAGAGAAACTTCAGAGCCCAAAAATTGCTCAGCAGAATCACACACTTATGAGCACAGTTTTGAATTTAGGAACCAAAAATCTGCCATAATCTTGCTTTCATACCTTTCATAAACCTATATTTCTTATACAGCTTGCTGAGAGGAGGGTGTTTAAATGTCTTATGAAAATGGAAACCTCATCCTATGAAAGAAAAACATGGACATAAATTATGTAAGAATTCTGATTTATCAAATATAAGCTAGGAAAGAGCAATTATATGAACTGTATACTGAGACAAAGTAAGATAGTATTACTAACAATCTCCATGCTTTTTTTCTTCTCAGTTTTAACATATTTTGGAACAAGATTAAGTAAACATCAGTATAACATGTAACTGAATGACAGCAGGGAAGTAGCTGGAGAACTTAACCTTATACTGTAATGGACTATCAACAGCAAGCAGGAAAGGTGAATTTCCTGTATATGAAGGTATTTTATTCTTCTCCGTGATTTTTTTGTTACCCCTGGTAAAGTGAAGAACTACAAAATGAGACAGTCTTTTAAAACTGTACAATTATTCTGACAATGATGCATTGGTATTTATGTAGGAACTATTTTACCAGAAGTACAGATGATGGGGAGGGAAGGATGCATGCTATATTATTCCCTCACAGAAAAGAAAAATCAATCCATTCTCATAAATAATATACAAAATTCTCAGGAAGATCTAAATTGAATACACTTAAGATGTCACCAGGGTTCTAAGCCTCACTGGCCAAAGAGCGGGCTAGGAAAGAGCTTTATTCAGTTCAATAACTAGCAAAATCTGGGTGGACCTGATCACCCTCTCTGTCCATCACAGCCTCTGGAGAGAGGACAGCTCTTTTCCCTGGATAACTGAACAATCAGTGCATTGCTACAGTAAAACATTTTCTGGGGGCAGGGGGGCTTCTCCTTCTTCCAGATTACACAGCAAGCCAGGGGCATGGACTCTAGTGTTAGATTTTCAACCTTCAACTGAAACAAAGTCAGACTTGTGAAAACGCAGGAATTGCCTGGTTCAATTCAAGAGCTGACATTGTTATCATTTACTTAACCCTAAAAATAGTTTTATGTGCCAAAAGCTTCAGTGTTCAAAGTAAAAATTATATCAGATCTTGTTTACTAGGGTTTGGAGGTTTTGCCTTGCAAATCCAATGTTAATGCCCCTCTTTTATATCTGCCTTTCCACTTTTCCTCTCTATTTGTAGAGCAAGGTAACTTGAGCTACAGATTGTTACGAAAAGGCTGTATACGATGACTATATTTAATTGTTTTCTGGACAACTGGCTAATTAAAGACTTGAGTACATTCACATGGCAAAATGTTGACATTTTGCTTCTCCTAGATTTCAGTGCCATTATCAGAAATTTCACTGATCGCTCCATAACCTTGTTTCTGATGTTTGCTTTTAGCTTGCCTTCTGATGTAAAAACCTAGGACTTTAAATGCAGCAGTACAGAGGAAGACAGTACATCATAGGCTTTCCATTGCTTGTAGTTAATGTTTCTACTGATTCTATGACTAATGCCCTGTGATGGCAAAGTAGGAGCACGTGGGCTCCCTGTGAGTTCTGGTGTTCCTGAGGGAACCTCCCTTGTTTGATGTTTTTTTGTGATTGCTGAACTAAGTTTGTTGCTATTGATGCTGGTCCCTGAGTGGTTAATCTATTGTTTGTGAGCAGAAGTTGTAACACAGCCAAAGTGACAGGTCATTAACTTTTAGGGCTAATTAAGAAAGAGACGGGGCCCCTCTGCTTTTTGGGTGATGAGTGCAATGGGAGAGCAGCTCGGCCATTTACAGCAGACCTTACACAACTCATCTTCCTGTGACTTTGTCCTGCATTTCTGAGCTTCTCCTCAGGTCTTGTATAAGTTCCTACACAGATGTACTTTTAACTCCCTTCCTGTCAGTACGTAGTGACCAAGCCTCCACCTTTTATTTTGCCTTCTCACAGGGCAGGGAGCAGCACATCCTGTAGCTGGTCAAGAGCTAAGTAACTGCTGGCTCTTGCCTCCCAAGTAGGAGATGGGTCATCCCAAACAAATCTAAATGGAGGTGTTTATACATTTTCCTTTGAGATTAGATGAGCAGAGAAAATGAAAGTAGTTTCCCCTCTCTTCTCAACTGTGCATATTCAGAGGGCTGGAGACAGTGGGTAACTGGTGTTTTAAAGTTTGTAGCAAACTGGATTAGAATTAACCAATCCATTAAAGCCTTCATGGCAGGAATAGGAGGCAGAAGAGTCACATTAACATGAACTATATTTTCTCAAAAAGTCAAGACAAAAAAAAAGTTTGCTTTGAGAAAATTCTGCTATGTGCATCAGCAGCTCCCAAATTTAAAGCAAGGGATCTGTTCCACTGAAATTTCCTGGCTGTCCCATAGAACCACAATTCTGCCTCCACTGTATTTCTACTCCAGCTGTTTTTCTATCCTAGGCATTCTTTCTAAAGTAAACGAACATTTTCCTCCTCAGTCCCCTCCCAAAAAAAACAAAAGCAAACAAATCCTCCGTAGTTTTCTAGAAGCAAGTATGCTGCCAGTGGCTTAAATACTATAAGTGTCCTTTCATTTAGAAATTAAAGCCTTTTCCTTATCTCTGGGCTGACAGATCTTTGAACTAATGGACGTTTTTTTCCTATAATAGAAAGTTTTTAAAAATATTCAAAAATATTTTGGCAAATATTTCTCCATCAGGCAGTAATTGAATAAAGTCTCAAGATGCTTGATGCTGCCCCTCCCTTTTCTTCTGAGGTTGTGTATGCATTGCTTTTTGCCTATAAATAACACAGAGATATCTGAAAAGGGAAACCTCTTTTGAGAGGAGATATTGTCATCTGGCTGCTACCCAGTAAGGCCTTATTGGCTGTAAGTCAGTGCTGAACTTTCCTAAGAAAAAATCTAATGTTAGTTTAGGCAAAAAACCAAACCAACAATAACAACAAAAAACCCACTCAAAACCTCACTGTATTGTGTTTGTTGTTTAAAGGGAAAGGAACAGAGAATTGTTTATCTTCCTGTATAAGCAGGCATGGACAGACTTTAATGCTGCAGCCAAGAAACCTTCTCAATTCCTTTTACCTACTGTAAAGCTGAGGATGGTCCTTTCTGGCAGGTACCTGAGAGCCAAGCACCAGCAGCCGGAGCACAAAGAGCACTGCCAGGTTTTTGTCTGTGCTGGGACTAAGAACTTCTCAGTACTCTGTGCATCTGCAGAGCCTAAGCCTGTGCCTTGGCTCAGTGCTTCAGCTGTACCACCACACTTAGAATGAGGAACCCGGTAGGCCAGAGAGTTTTGTGATGTTTACCTGTGGGATATCTCTGTCATACCATTGAAACTGTGCTCAAAAATAATATGGCAGAAAACTCGTGTGCCTGTGTGCAAACCACAGAATGTAAATGAGTGTGTGTTGATGTCGTGGTTGAAAACACAGCTGGTCAGCTCACTGCCACTAGTTATTTTTACTTGCCCATGCCTAGGAACTGAAATTGTGCAACAGTCTCTTCTGGCCAGCTAGGCATCAAAAAAACAATGCCTCACCACATCTTGTCCTGTTGATTTCTTGCATTCATGCTATTTTTCTAAAACAGCTTGATCTGGTTAGTATTACTTCATCACATATTAGGATATCTTAGGGTCATAAAAATTGTGTTTTTAAAGACTCTTGAGTTCAGAAACTCCAAATTAGACTGCAGTGGTCACAATAACTTCATGTAAATGGCCTCCTTACACCTTAAAATCTTAAAAGATGAAGTACCAAAGTTAATTACATCTTTGTCAGATGTTTTTTTTTTCCTCTTCTCTGTCTAGATATAATTCAATGGTACTAGCACTCAAACAGACATAGTTTATATGTAAGTTATTGAGTTGACACCTTCCCTGACCTCTCCTTATTTCATAGAAGCTTATCTTGGATTTTCAGTTACATATTACCATATGTACAATGGTACCATATGAGACGCACAGCTGGTTTTTCTCTTGTTATTTTGAAATACGTGCAAGGAGCAAATAGCGCAAACCTACTCTCCATTTTAGACAGGATTCCAACCTGAAAATAACTTTGTAGTTTGAATAAAGCCAAAATTTCCTTGTAAACTTGTTGTAAATAAGATATAAACTTATTGCAAATAATTGTTTCTGTGCTTCTGGAAACTAAATGAAGTGCTAAACATTAAGTTGATAGTTAGGCTTTAATCAGATTTGAGCATAGTCAAACAGCAGTCCTTGTTAGAACTTTAGCCCCTTATTCTCTGCCCCATATTAAACTTCACAAATCTGAAGCACAAATAATATGAAGCATGCATATGCAAGTCAGGTTGGTTATGTCCATATGATGATTTATGGCCCAGTACTTTCAAAACCTTAATGAGCTCGGTAAAGCTAATTGCCAGATGCCCCCTCCTATAGCTACCCAGAGCTGTATGACATGCTGTCACCTTTCTCCCAGCTTTATCAACTTTGATCAGCTCTGGACTGTACCAAAGCCACTCATACTTTGCCTATATCTTGAACACAGCAGGAAGATGTACCCCAATGTATTTTCCCAAGGCACTTCTGGTTTGCAGCAGGAGCAGGGGAAAAGGTTCTGAAATCAGGTGACCTGGAAGAAGAAAATAACAGACTGATGAGAAGCATGTGGAGAAAGGCTCATCCTTATACCCAGAAGGTAAACCTAAGACGGTTTGGACTGTTACTTGTGACACTTCAGCATAAAAGTACAGAGGATTTCATTATTTCAGAATTGAATCATTGCTGCTGCTTCCTCTTTTCTTCTTAATATCACCAGAATTTCCTAGGAAAAGAAGGACTACGTGGTTTCTGTTTCTGCTCATTGTTTACCTTCAATGAAATAAGCAGTTAATTGTTCAACTGAGGCATTTGGAACCACGGAAGTAATATCTGATTCATCAGAAGGTGCAATTTGCTTTTCTTAATTGCTGTTACGCAATAAAATGTGGCAAAGTCTTGTAACTAAAAACCACTCCAAGATAAGTAAATATGGGAAGGCCAGGGAATTGTTGGAAGTTTAGACTGTCTTTTCCTGGAATGATAAGGAAATAGGTTTCTTGTTAAAACTGGTACAGCTCAGGGTTTTGTGATGGTTCATGACATTGTAAGGACAGTGCTGAGACAAAACCACAGACCAGGTCAGGTTGGAAGGGACCACAGGGCTCATCTGATGCTGCTTCCCTGCTCAGGCAGGGTCATCCCAGAGCGCACAGCACTGTGTCCAGACAGTTCTGGATATCTCCAGCCAGGGAGACTCCACAGCCTCTCTGGACAATCTGTCCCAGTGCTTGGTCACTCACAGGGAAGAAGTTCTTCCTCGTGTTCAGGTGGAGCTTCCTGGGCATCAGTTCCTGCCCGTTCCTCCTGTGCCATTGCTGGGCCCCAGGGAGCAGAGCCCGGTCCCTGCTCTGAGCCCTCCCCGCTCACACTGACAGACATTGGTGGGGTTCCCTCTCAGCCATCTCCTCTTGAGGCTGAACAGCCCCAGCTCCCAAGAGAGATACTCCAGTCCCCTCATCCTTTGTCACCCTCTGCTTCAGGAGCTCCATGTCCTTTTTGTCCTGACGAGCCCAGAACTGGACCCTCACAGTGCAAAGGATAAAGAAATCAGTGCAAACTGCAATTCACACCAAGCCAAGATATGTGGGAAATCATCTGTGCTGGCCATGGGGCTTCCCCACCCAGCTGAGAGTCCATGCTTGTGCTCAACACCCTGCTCAGTAAATTAGTGCTGCTTCTCTACCACCCAACAGCTTGATGATCCTCAGACTATCTCTTATGCTACAACTGATTTATTTGCCCTAAAACCATTCAGTCCACAGCCATCCTCCACAGTTAGTCCTTTATTAAGACATTGACTAAAAAACAGGAGAGTGTCCAGACAATTCCAAAGACCCATTGTGCCATTATTAATAGCTTGCTGATCATGCAGCACTTCAGTCAGAAAGTGTTCTAAGGAGAAATGTGGATGCTGCATCCTTAGCCAGCTGCTGCCACACACTCCTGCTGCCACAGAGCAGCTGTAAGGGACCCTAGCATTCCCAATGACCTACTTTTATTGCAGAGGTGTTTCCCTGATAAATAAATTAGCAGATGGATGAAATTCCCCTGGAAACTAGCAAAGCATGTTATCCAAACATTCATGGATATCTATAAGATTCTCTATGTTCATATTTTTGGGTTCTCAGCCTTGACAGTACCCATAAGTACTTATGCTCATCCTAAATGTAATTGCATTCTTTGGCTCTCTTTTGTTGAGAGTACAGCAATTTTTCTGAGTTTTCTGAGAAGCTTGGTAGAAACTTCGGCACCACCATACATAAAATCAGGATATAAAACACTTTGTGGTGTGATATGGGTGTATTTTAACACACACATGCATCTACTCTGCTGGAATTGTGTCTGTAATGTCAGAATTACCATCCTCTTTAAATATTCCCCTGATCAGGCAGCTTGCAGGTGCTTTCTTTTGGAATTAGCAGTATTATGTCATATTTACTCTGGTGAGTTGCAGAGCAGGATAGACTCCCAGACAACCTGCCATGAATGCTATGGAAAAGAATGGAGAAACAGACTGGGCATGATGCACATCTCAGGATCCAAAGCTGAAATTCTGCACCAGGCCAAATCTGGGAGACAAAAAGGCTGTGGGACAGGTTAAAAAATAAAGCTGGGGGGAATCTTCATGAGACAGACAAACTGTTGCTTAAAATGACTGTGTGGAACCACCCCCAGATGCAGGGTGCCCAGAAATACCACATTGAAAATGGAAGATGATTCATAGTTACCAAAACAAGTCCAAGACTTTATTGACAAACTGTATCATACAAAAATATTTGGAATCTGTCACTGCTGGAAACATCTGTTGTATGGCAATTATCTGGGAAATCAAAGCAGTCCATGATGAATTGGCTCCTTACATTACCTCTCCCCATCTCTGATAAGAGAGAACTACCTGGAGGAGTAGAACACCATCAGTACTTTCTATTAGATCCACTTTTACTGATTTTCTCAGAGTAACTTTTTCTCAGGCAACTCTTTTCATTCTTGGCATCTTTCTTACTTCTTTAGCATTCATCATATCACTGAAAAGAGTCCTCATCCTCCAGGAAGAACTTTCACTGCAATTCAGACATTTCCATGACATAGTAGTGCATAGCAGATTGAGAGGTGTCATGTCCTACCACCCCAAGAGACTTCAGCCTATGTTCTATTGCTGCGTATTGGTGTGAGACCTGAGTCACCAGGGTTTTTTATACCTTCTGAGTGCCTGCTGGGTGCTGCTTTCCTGCTAATCCTGTTGCCTTCATCTGTTTAATTCTGCCTTCATCTGCTTCATGGTAGAAATCACACACATAGTGCCAAAAAGGGTTGTGGTCTCTAAAGGAAACAAAAGGGATTTTTATGCCTTTATCTTCAAATCAAGGAAACTAATACTCAAATTGTTTAGAAACCTTTGGAAATCACAGAACTCTGTTTGGATTTCCTGCAGGAGGCTGCATTTTTCTCCTCCCAGTGCTGCAACAAGAGTCAGATTTAGTGTCCTTGGCTTTTCTGCATTAGCAGAGGAAGAAGCCAGCTATGTCAGTCGTGTTGAGACACTGCAGAGCACAGGTTAAAGAAAGATCGTACAGCAAGTCCTTTGATTCTTGTGCTGCTTCTCTCAAAATACAGCTGCAGAACAAGGTCAGAGTAAAAGACAACTTCATCTGAAGAAAGCAGCTGTGTGAGAGCTGCAGGCACCCTCCTGTTGTGTGACAACAGGAGCTGACTCAGCCCCTCCCCTGAGAGTTGGGTTTGCAAGAAGTCTGTGGAGCTAGTGCTTAGCCTAGCTGCTCCCATCTGGGAGCCTCATCCAAACACAAATGTTGGAGCTATATTGGTTTTCCAGGCCAGCAAGTTAGATTTATCCCTGCTCTGATCTGCTTCAGTTTACTGGAGTCATTAAAGGACAATTTTGAGAGCAGCATACCGAGCAGAGCTGAACATCAGGTTTGAGGATGGGGAAATACGGAGGTGTGGGAAGAGAAGGGAAGGTTGGGATGGAGCCTTTTTCCCTCACGTTGTCTGCAAGGAATGGTTCCTTAGTGGCAGATGCAGAAAAGACCAAAAACTCCCTTCTCCTATTTCAAATTAAAAATTCAGCTCGCTATTTTATTTTTTTTTAATGAATCCAAGCCCAACAAATTATTCTAACCAAGAGGCTGATTATACTCGGTGACCACAAATAATAGTAGGAACAATGCACTATGGTCCTCTGTGATACTCAGTTCCAAAAGACTGTGGCCTCTTCCTTATTTTTAACAAGCATATTTATGTGCTCCAGACCTCACCCACAGGAATGAAAACAGCATCAGCTTAAATTCAGGTGGTATGAGCATGAATGACTTCATCTAAAGAAAAATTGTTTAGATTTCAAAGCATGTTTTACCAGCTGGCTAAAGAAATCTCTCTTTCAGGGAAGAGAGGAGGCTTCATCATTCCCCACCCCCCAACACAGGCACAGACCTCCTGTCATGTGAATGAAACAGGCTTGATACCCTGATGATAGAGATCCCAGCTTTTTCAGGATTTTCTCTTGTGTGAGAAGGGATTTTCAAAGCAACTGTATTTTTGCAGTGATAAGTTATGTCATGAGCAGGGAGAAGAATTCAGTGTTTGTCCAGGCATAACAATGACTTGGCATGGGCTCAGTTCTGCTTAGCAGCTTCTTGTCTGGGGCCAGCCTATAAACTTAAGAGCAAAATATCTAATCAGCTGGTCCAACTGCTGTAGGGTGGTTTCTTTTTTAAAACTGCCATCATGTTAGAACATGTGACTTATCTAACAAAATAACATCCCCACCCTTAATTTGTGATTTAAGGGCATCACAGAGACTGTGATGAGCCTTTTATAAATAAGATTCATAAAATCATTTACATGTGTCATAACTGGGTTGGAGGTTGCCAAGGCTTTGCCCTCCTCTGAAGAGAAAAGGCATGAGATAGGGTTTAGAGCATGCATGTGTTGTCACACCATAAAAGTGCTGATTTGTGATACATTTTTTGCATCCCAGTCACTGGAACAGCTACAAAGCTCCATCGGATGAGTTCATGTGCAGAAGTTACAGGGGCTGTGTGTGCAGCACTCTTCTTTTATCACTTCTTTCCTTTCTCAAATAAATAAATAAAGTAGGAATTAAGAGCTAACTGCATTGTAAACACTAAATGAGCAATATTGTGAAAGCAGGAGTGCCCAGGATGCAGAGAGCAGGATATACACAGGAAACAAGCTTGGAAAAGAACAAGTTTACAACATCTCTGTCTTGCTTAAGCCTGCATGTGCACACGATCAGTGAAGGTAATGTGTGATGAGCAGACACCCACAGCAGTGTGTTACAGGCCAGGGTAAACTGCTTCCAGCTAATTACTGGAGTGGCATCCTTAGGCAGTGCCGGCAGCAGGAGGCCCCTCAGTCGCTCATGCCGTGTTCTGCTGGCTGTGTTCCAGCAGCATGGGGGGCACATTTCCTTGCGGAGTTCTAAGAGCTGTGCTGGTGTCTCTCTCCGGCATCTTGGCACTCAGGGTGGCCTATTCCTAGCCCTGCTCCTGGTACCCAGTGCCCTCGTAACTGATGCACCACGGAGACCTCGAGTTTCAGGAAAAGAGAAATTAATTTGGCATTCCAGGCGTCAGTTTTAGTCCCTGCAGAAACAAAATATTCTTCCCGCCTTCCCCAAATACAAAGATTAGTGGCTGAGGATCAGTCGGGTTATCATTAAGCCAGGAGCTGATCAGGTCGCCTGAAGGGCTGTTTGTGTGTGCCAGGTGTACCTGTTAATGGTTTTCCAAAGAAAACAAGGGATCATCAGTGTCTGCAGGGGCCACCTGAGGAGTGGACCATTAACACATCTTTGCCATGAGCTCAGAAAACTTTTCAGAAGTGAGAGCAATAGCAGTTTCCCTGGAAAGGAAATTAAAATTCCTGTTAATCACGTGTTCTAACACAAAAACTGAAATACACCACATGCCTCTGCTATCCATGTTTTGCTCCATCTCAGTCCATTGTTTTTCAGAGGCCAAGTTTTCCTGAGGCTACTTTTTGTCTGTTTTCTCAATTGGAGTGATTCTTTTTTTTCTTCTTGGAAAGGGCCTCACTTGTCCTAGTCCCATATTTTTTTTTACCCTCTTTTTCCCTCTCAAAAAGTGCAGCTAAAGGAGCTAGCATCACCACACAGTGCCTGCCTCTGGGATGCAGGAGAAGAGAGCTGGTATCTCCTCCCTAGCACACAGCATAGATGTGTACCCAAGCTCTCTTTGGAGTCAGCAGAGAGAAGTGAGCATTTTGAAGGCAGAAATGCCCTGAAGTGTGTTAGATTATGCTTTAGGTTGAGATGAAACACAGCTAGATTCTTTAGTGTCCAAATCACTCAGGGGCATTACTTTATTTAATTAAATTTATGTTTAACCCCACTCTTTGAATCAGCTAGTGACATAGTGAATGACTTGTGCTGGTCACCATCCCATAAACGGAATACTGTTGTGATTTTACTGAAGGCTATAACTTGGTTAAGTCTTATTTTGGCTACAGAAGGACTTGGCTGTTGCAGTGCTGTTATCTTATATTACTTTTGCCTTCTTTTTTTAACCTTTGGACTCTTTTGCAATAGGAAGTTTTGTCATTTCTTTAATTGGCAAGGGCTAGTCCAACATCTGCAGGCTCAGGGATCAGAGCTGAAGTTTTAAGACCCCTCTCATACAGGCCAGGGTTCCTTTGTCCAGAGAGAAGCTGGCTCCTCTCTTTACAGAGGGCTGCTGCTGTTTTGGGGAGAACAGCTGAGGATGTTGAACACTGTCCTCTTTTTTAAGGAGCAGTTTCTTTTCCTGGCTACATGATGGCACTAGAAAGGTTCACTGCATCAAAACAGCCCTCTAGCCTGTGACAGGTGGAGGCAGCAAAAGGCCAGGGTCTGCCTCTCTGTTAGTCTCCTTGTGGGAAGGTGGGAACAGGACAGCTGGAAGCATCAGCAGTCACAGAGCACCTGAACTGAAAGCACAAGGCATGGTGAAGGGCTGAGCAGAAGGCTGAGCAGAAAACATGCCTGATGCAGTGGCTTTGGCAGCATTACCAGCTCTCTCAGTTTCACTATGGATTCATAATATTTAGTGATATAAAATTCTCAGTCTGTTTTCGAAAGCAAGCAAACAGATTCCCCAAACAAAACCAAGAGTTTGTCAAGGAGAAAAAACTAGCAAGGATAAACCATAAAAATTAAAACCTCCAGACAAAAACAAATTGTTGACCAGCAGGATCCAAAGTTAATTGTGAAGTTGCACAAGTTTGTGCAATCCTATAAATTTTAGAGTCTAATTCACAGATGTTGAGCACCCCCAAGCCTCCTCTATTTTCTGTAGTATTGAGACACATTGAGGTTGCCCATAGTACTTTCTGTCTCACTCACTGCTTTATCCCATTTTTAATTGCATCTCAAATCTGAGGTCACCAGATGCAACTGTGCTTGCTTTTCCACAGTTATTGAACTGCACATCAGCACAATTTAAACCCTTCTGCTATTTTAATCTATTTTTACGCAACATTAATATTCTTCATTTTTATATCCCACAGCTTTACCAAATACTTTTGCCGTGCAGTTCTCTGCTAGGTTTGCTTCTACCATACATTGTTTCCTTACAGGAAGATTTTGATTTATAAAAGGGAGGACAATTCATCCTTCATCCTTTGCAGATTGGGTTCACAAGCTCTGTAAATTGAGGTGCTGGTCGTGTCCTTGAAAAAGAAAACCCTGCATGTTCAGTTCCATGCATGACAGATGAAAGAACAGGATATCTGGTTATTAGTTTTCTAAAACACTTCTGGCTTTTGGTACAGGATGTACCCAAGGGAACGACCTTGCTCAGTCATCGTTATGGTGACAGCTTCATCCATCTGCCCTCTGTGGAGGCATCTGCAGGGACTCACTATTCTTTCACTTCTCCCCAAAAGGCAAGAGAGATGCTCAGTTTGGTGCCCACAGTCAGTAGGTGCTCTGCTGTTTTAGCAAGGTGCTATCTAGCTCTTGTATGTTGGACCACAAGCATGAAAGTGGCCTTCACCTGTCAGAGCATCAGCATTTAAATAAGCCAAGATGGTTCTGGTGTTGTAGAGTGCTGTGGGATAGCACTTCTCAACTGTCATTTAGATGTGCAGTACCTTTGACCTTTGTTACCCTCAAGATTTACGACTTTCAAAATGTGCTGCCAGAAAAATCTCATGCTGTGATGGTGTGAAAATATATTGCATGAGAAAGAACAGCTTCTCAATGCAAACACCTTTGCTTACATCTTTTCTCCTTTCACTTCCTCCTCACCAGCTGAGCAAAAGCAAGTAAGAACAGCAAGGACCACAAAAGCAATTGTAGCACAGAGAAGCTGCCCATCATTCTGCTCAGCCCCACACAGCCCCTCTGCTCAGTCCCTCACAGTGGGAGGGATTTAGAAGAATAAAAGTGAGAAAACCATTGGGTTGAGATAAAGACCGTTTAATAGGAATTGCAAAAGCCACATGCAGAAACAAAGCAAAACAAAAGATTAATTCACCACTTGCCATGGGCAGATGGGGGTTTTGCCATCCCAGGAAAGCAGGGCTCTGTCATGCCAGTCACTTGGGAAGAAAATGCTGTCATTCTGAACATCCCCCCTTTCTTATTCTCCAGATTTATATGCTGAGCATAACACCCATATGGTCTGGGATATCCCATGGGTCAGTGAGGTCAGCTGCCCTGGCTGTGGCCCCCTCCAGGTTCCTGTACACCCCCAGCCTCCTGGCTGGTTGGGTGGGGTGAGGAGCAGAAAAGGCCTTGGCTCTGTATAAGCACTGCTTGGCAATAACAAAAACATCCCTGAATTATGAATGCTATTTTCAGCACAAATTGAAAATACAGCCCTATACCAGCTAACTAGTCCAAACCAGCACAAGTTCTTGCTCAGCTGACCACCAGTTCTTCCTGTCAGAGCTAAAGGAGAAGCCAATTCAGAAGATGTTTTCTATATCCTCGGGTTTTTGGCAGTTTCTAGCACTAAAAATACTTATGAAAGAAGAGGACATAGTCTGAAACCAGTAAGGATTGCCTTAATTTGAGGTAGCAAAGTGCCTGAGTTTCCCATGTATCATTTGGGAGTGGACATCAGGACAGACTGTGTCTGTTAGTGCTTTCTTAACTTATATTTGAGCTTGTGGGTCCAATTTTAAACCTCAGTAGTTAGTCCTGCTTGTGTAATTTACTCTGCTCATACTCATAGATGCCTTTCCTCTTTCCCATTTAATTATGTGGAAACATACCCTAACTATGAATGTAAGTTAAGTTGTGTAACTCTGTGCTACTTGAAAAGCTGAAGCTGGCATATGAAGGCAGCTTTGAAATCTTCTGTCCTGAATCAACAGCTGTTTTTCCCAGGAAACGTTCCTGGAATAGAATACATCAACATTTTCCTGCAAGACATTTGGCTAAATCATTTAGCACACAGTGCATATGGTATCTTTATCTGTTAAGAGTGCTCTACTATCTACTGAGCTTCTGTTGCCTGCACAGAATGTACTCATTTGGTTGAAATTCTGGTTAACATCAGCCTAGCTCTGTGTAACTTGGGAACAATCTGTGTTTCCTGTAGTCAGACCTTGCTTCATGTGCCTCAAAGTCACTTATGCCCTGCAAGGTCTATCCCATTAGGACAGCTGGTGGCAACCCAGTGCTTTCATTGTTACTTGATCTCTTTGAAAGAGGATGTATGGAATGCTGCTGTAAACAAATGTGAAATTAGCTTTGAATTGATACCATAAATCATTAAGAGAAAGATCCATTCTACACTGATGCAGATATACAGCCGTGCAGGCAGTGAAGAAAATATTATTTGAATGACTGCCACAGTTAGGAGTGGAACACAAGAAGTAAGAAGCATTGAGAAAAATGTGGGGTTTAGGTAACCAGTTAAAACAAAGTAGTCTCCCAGAGTAGTTGAGTCTGAAGTACATAGAAAGGTCATTAATAACATGCAGAGGATCTTGCAGCTGCCCAGGATGTGGGAAAATAAATGTGGGTTTTTTTCTAAAGATTGTATCTATCTTTAATTCTGCAAGCATAAAGCCCTTGCTTTGTAGTTTAAACAAATTGGTAGCAAAAGTTAAAAAGAAAAGACTGTTCTCAGGCAGAAGCATGCTTGCATAAGAGGAGGTATTTACAAGTATGAAGCTATAACTCCTTTTGGTTTCTACCTCTTGTACTAGAATAGAGACCATTATCTCTCTAAATGCAGAAGTCCTTGTTCATGATTGTAGGGTTACAATGGAGTCCAGCAGCATCAGATGATTAGAAATGCACTGAATTGGAGATGCCTTAAGGTAATTCCTACTGGAGTGGATAGAAATTCATATTGGGGCATATTCTGGTATAACTATTTTGACCAAGTAATGTTAGCGGTGTAAAACTAGGCTTCATTAAACCAGAAGTTAGTGTGGAAATTCATTAGTAGTGGCAGATCTTTTAGCACAGTTTGTGCTTCAACTCTCAGCTCCTGCACAATTGTCTTTCTGAATTGTCACCTCACAAGGTTTGTACTGCTCAAATTCAAAGACTTAGAAGACAAGAACTTAATGTATTTTTAATGTAGACAGACTTTTGATATACTTTTATCTTTGAGGCAATTAAGATGGCTTCATGTTTCCTTGCTATTTTTCCCCCAAGGCACAGCAGGGATTGTGGTCTATCGCTGTGTTGGGCCTGGATTAAAGCCTAACACAGGCAAGAGATCCAAAGCTGTTAGGAGACAAAGCTGAGAGCAGGAAGATGAAGAGAAAAGAGTGTCCCACATAAATGACAAGTTCATGCTAAAGTCTTTCTCTCTTCACCCACAACCAAATCTCTCATTTGCCCTTTGCTAGCTGACAGTCTTGTTATTAAAGGAGCAGTTTGGCTTGAGGGTAAGACATAAAGATCCTGGGATATGTGAACGCTTTAAAAACAACTTTGATCTTCACTGTGGGAGGTCTAAAGCCTGCTTTCCATACCTAATATCAACAAAGGAATATAAGCTTTATAAACAGTGGATTGTTTGCTGGTGTCATTAGTTTTAGCCTCAGACATTGATCCTTAGCACGTTGCCTCTGAAGACCTGGCGCTGCTGTCACACAGCATTCCCCTCAGCACAAAAGCTGTGTCCTGCACCGAGCTGCTGCCTGTGTTTGTGGGTGCTGGTCCTGGTGGCAGCTGAAGGGCTGCAGGCAGTGCTGCAGTCCCTGCAGCCCGAGCAGGTGACTCCTTGAAGCAGTGGGCACTGAGTGAGGCCAAGAGCTGAGCCAGCCACAGCTGCTGAGGGAGCCATTCACGGTTTGCTCTTGCTCACAAGCTCTGCTGTGTTCTGCTCTCCCTAGCAGCAATTTAGGAACTGGATTTGGAGCCACATATCACCTCTAGCACGTGATCAAACTTGTGTCAAACCGTTTTTTATGCTTAGAGCTGGAGCTCAGAACCCCCTCTCCACACACAATTTTGAAAGGTTGGTTCTTGAAAAGATAAATGTCAAAAAGGAGAAGAAAATGTTTTGGCAGCTCTATGATTCTTGGCAGTGTCTTGCTTAATTTGAGCACATGTTCAGCAGATGGCACTGAGTTTACCTCAGCAGGCTGCTGGGTGAAATTGTGCTTTAAAATCCTGCTAACAGGTATACACATTTCTTTGGATAGAGTTCACAGAAACCCAATTCTAGAAATCCATTTAACTACACTCTGATATATTTTCCCCACCAAAATCTTTTATATGTCACTTAATATCCAACTGAAGTTTAAGGCAGTTCAAGTGCCTGTGCCCTTTTAAGTTTGGGCCCCAGGGACAGAATTGTTCTGTTAATCTTCTTCCAGGACTCTGCGGTATACATTTTTCTTTTGTACTAAAGCAAACAAAGCACATTCTTAGAATAATAAAATAAGAAAATGTTTATCATAGATGGGACATTTTACTGAGTGTTTTTAAATCATGATAGGACTTCGTCCCATCTCAGACCAAACCATATCTAATAAAGGTGCCAAAGTAAACTAGGGAATAAACGCTTTACAATACTTCTTCCTTATCCATGGACTTTAATTTTTTTCTGCACCTTCTTTCTTATTTCCTTCTTGCCTCTCTTTTGACCATACAGGGTTGACATTCTTTTTCAGCCTCCTTTAGCCTTTTCCTTTGGGGTTCACTGCAGACACTCCAATCTCACATGTTCCCCTTTTTTGTTCAAATGTTTCTTTTTTGTTTCTCTGGACCTATGTGTATTTCTCCTGCTCTGAAAATATTCAAGTGGTGGTGTCCTTTTAGATATAAGTTCACTAAAAGTACTGTGCATTAGTTTTATTGACTATGCTTTATAAAAAGCTATATACTTCCAAAGGAAGTATAAGCAATCTAAATAGTTGAGATCTGTCAGACAGAAGTATAAATATCCACCTATATTAAATACACTCAGCAACTGTGAATTGGAGTATTTATAATTTGAGTGTTTTCATTTTCTGATTTACCAAAGCTAGACTTTGTGCAGGTTTTCAACTCAATGTGATCTTGATACTAACTGAAGGTGTGTGGTTTTTGTCAGTAGGAGTGAGTGGCACAGTGCATCCTAGAGTGAAAATAGGAATTATGTTCAACTTCTCATGGCATAGGAGCAGGATTTCCCCTTCTCTCCAGCATGCTTCCTGCTGCTTTTCCCACTAATTTAAACTACCAAATAAGGGCTTTTCTGGGATATTTTCCTGAGTTAGTTAAGCTTATGTTTTCCTTTGGTGGTGTTGAATTTTTTGCCTATTCTTCTATTGCTCTTTAATATCTCCTCCATACCATTCATCCTGATTGCTGGTTCATGTTTGCTAGAGGAGGAGAATTTGTTCAGGAGAGGAAGGGCTCTGCAGTCAAGGGGATTTTCAAGCCCCAGCTGGGGGATGCACATCTGAATGAGCAGCCAGCTACAACTGCCATCATCACCAGACATCTGACCAAAGTGGTGTGGCTGAATGGCTGCTGGGTGCTGTGAGTACCCACCTGGCTGAAGAACTTGCATGAGGGACAGGACATGTGTGCATGAGGTAAAATCTGAGCTCATTCATTTCCTGTTCCAGAAATGGTGAGTGGCATGAGTTCTGAAGGGGGCATTGCAGCAATACATTTCTGAACATTACTGGTAACATAAAATGCTCCATCCTCTAACAATGAATCAATTTCCTTCTTCCCATAATCAACATACATGTAATCCACCTCTGAACTTTGTTATTGCTGCTAAGATGTGGACTGTGTGTCTGACTGTGGCCAATTCCTGTAATTTGTACTGCAGCACTGAAGGAGCCTGTCAGGGGATGACCTGAGAAGAACAATACTATCAATAGTATCATCTGCCACTTTTCATCACACTGAGTCAGTTCCACAGAGGATACATTCTTTCCAGTCTAGCTATTTTTGGTCACAAAGCCTTTTTTCATTACTGAGTAATTCTGGTGCTTAAGTCCAGTGTTTCCTCTCTCCTACTAGTGAATGTATAGATCTCCAGAAATGGATAAGGGTTAACTGGAAATGGTGATTAGAACAGGGAATGTGAATATAGGAAGAAATTAAAATGTGAGTCAAAAATAAACTACTTTTTAACATTGGTACTTACTCAAAATGCTTATCTTTGAAACACTGTACGGCATTTGGTGAGGCATGAATTTTGGATGTGGGCTGCAAATAGCTGGACTTAAGTCCTCATTAAAGACTTCATTTTACACTCTCTATTTTAAAAACTTTCACCAAGAAGCATTTCAGCTCTGCCCCAGTCAGACTGGGCTGAATTTTGTTACTTTCTATGTTGCAGTTACCTCCAGAAGTAGTGGGGAATTCTCAGCATGTAAATACATTGCAATGAGATTATTGCTTGAAGAAAAATTTAATGTGCCTGGTTATGCTTCAAAATCCCCCTGTATTTTGAGGAAGAACAGTGTAAATATGAATGATTGCTCTCAGTGAACATCAGTTCTGGCAGGCTGCCAGATGAGGTGGCTTTGGAGTCCTGCATTTGGCAGAAATCAACAGAGATTAGTTTGCTGAGCTTTAATGGAGCTATTTTGGGACCTGGAACTCCTGTTCATCATCCTCACACATCTGGGCTAAATAATTCTCTCACCAGATTATTTTCAATTAAGGCACTCTGTCTCAAATGGATTGTGGGCACTGTGGAGTAATTCTGGTTTGAATGAACAGACACCCAACTGCTACATCTGTCTCTAGCTTTATGTGTATTTCTGATATCAGCCTGATATAGCTTAATCATAAATTATGTTGTGGCACTGTTGAATTCAGTTATTCTTACTAAAAGAGATGAGTCCCTTAAAGGAAAGCTTTGGATCTTTTTTAAGAATAAAACATCTGTCTTTAGCTGCTATGTCTGCTCTCAACAGTTCACTCTGTGATTACAACAGACAAGGCAAATGAAACTTAAGGAGACAGACCACACTAGTTGATGGTAGGGGAAAAGAGAAATATTTAGCTGGGTGACTTCTGTTCCATGGACAGGCCAGAGGGACAGTTATGTCCATGTATATCTTACAAGGACAAAGCAGAAGGGCAACTAGTTGCATTTATATTATGGTACCACAATTCACCACAAAGTCATCTCCATTTGTAGTATATATATATATAATATTCCAAAGACAGAAGAGCTAAATTTTCTTTAAAAAAAAAAAAAAAACAAGCTAAAACAAATGCAAAAATTTTGCCCACAACCCTGTCACCGTGTTTCTCAGAATATGCCACTTTCAGCTTTTCCATGTGTCACTTATACTGTGAACTCCTTAGAAGTTTGTAGAAGTCAGCCTCTCCACAGTACTGACAGAGACTTGGCTTGTCTCTGAAGTGATCTGGTATTTCAGATAACTTGGATTATGAGAACTGTCAACTGCAGCACATTCACTTTCAGTGCTCAGGTCTTTCAGTTTGCGCTGTTTCCTTCCAGGGAGGGACCCGGCCAGCCATCTACACAGCTCCAGCAGCACTGGGGATACTGCCCTGGATCCCCAGTGTGTGAGGCTCTGAGCCTTTCTGCTGGGAAAATTTGTTAAATTATGTCCAGGATTTTGCAATGCCAGCTCTTCCTCACAAACCTGACACTTCTAGAGGAAAGGGAAGGGGGTTTCCTGAGGCCATTCATATATCTGTCATTAGGACAAGTTTCTTAAAAAGAAGTGGGATTACTATAACCCATTTACAAGCCTGTTAAAAGCAAAACAGAAACTGAAATTACACATGCAGTTCTGTTAATGAGAGGCTTGAGGTAATTTTGTTTTAATTCAATGACCATTTGACAGGAATGAAATCCACTGACTCAAATCTGTTTATTTAGTGTCTCTTAGATGAAATACTTTTTAAAAGCTTTCTGAGTTTTCTTAGCCATGTCGCTAAGATGTCACTTGAATCCCTTGATAAAAACACAGTGTTGATCTAAACCAATGTTACAAGTTGAGAGTGAAATGCTAGCAAAAGGCAGCTTCTTTACTGGAAACCCTTCATCCAGGGGCTATTTCTGCCACACAGGCTCCAAGCAGCTGCTGCATGATATGACGTGATTATCTGAAAGGCTGTACTTTGGAGTAAAAGGAGCACTATTGATTTTCATTTTGAAGAGTTACTGAAACCGAGGAGGAAAGGGAGTGAGGGGTTGTTAAGTTCAGGTAAAGTAAAACAGAGATAATGACAGCTGCAAGGAAAGCAAGTGGATGGGCAGCCAAAATGTCTGGCTGCCTTTAAAGCTGCATAATTCTGTACCAGCAAACTTCGGGGAAACAGACAGGTTTGTTTTCCAGGAAGAGATAATGTAGAAACCTCTTTCTTGTGGCTTTCTTTAATCACATGGAGGGATGGTGTTAAAAGCCAAACATGTAGAGAGACGCTCCCTTTGAACTACAAAAGCACAACGTATCCCAGACTTGGTTCACTAAACGGGCACTTTACTGAAAGTTACAGTCACTTCTTGAGTTGAGCTGACCTCCTGTACCTCTTTTAAAAACAACTATTTTAGCAGCCTTTGCTGCTACAGAACTGCCAGGACAATTCAAGTGTGCAGAGAGCATGTCACTAGAACTGACATCAACATGCATGTGCTACATTGAATGTTTCTCTGCAAAGATATTTGAGCATATTTGACAAGAGCTGTGCAAATCTAGTTAAAATACTTTTACTAGCTGAGTAGTCATTTCTCCAGAACTGTGCCTGGGAACATTTTGTTGATGTACACAATATCCTCTTTAGTTTCAGATTTGTAGGTCACCTCTTGCTTCTAGTGCAGATTGAGATGTCGTTTTTTGTGAATGTGTAGGAACAAACAAATCCCTGTTGTGTATTCCCTCAGTGTTTCCTAGGACAGCTGAGTTCTTTGGCGCTGTGCATTCTGCATCTGAAGCACCTTCAGAAAGTACAGGTGTGCCAAGTTCTGCTACAGGCAGAAAGACAGAGAGACACATGATCCCAGCAGGGATCTCTGTGGCACAGAAGCACTTTGCTAGTTGGTGAAGAGTGAAAAAGTTAATTTGCCTGCCACAGCCCTGCCAAGGGTTGATCCTGTTGCACTGAGTTGAGGTGAGAACGTATTGTAGCAGAGCAGTTGGTTTATGGTCCGTTTTGTTCTCCATCTAGCCCTCATTAAATCCATGCCATGTTCTTCAGCCAGAAGTAACCAAGGCACAGCAGGCTCAGCACCTGGCCTTAGCCCACAGTCCCTGCTGCTTCCCTGAGTGGGAAGAACATCCTCCAGGGAGAAACTAACTACTGCCCTGAGGGGTTCCTCTCACAGAGCTACTCTCTTACCTCATGTATGATTTCTGAGAAAGCTAAAGTTTTCAAAAAGTATTCTGCAGCAAGATGAAAGAACTTAACAGCTCCTGTGCAAGAAAATAAGCCTCTTGGCCTAAAGCCTGCTCTTTCTTTTCAAGGAATTACCAACAGGCAGATTGCAACAATCATTTTCCAAATTATAGTAACCAACCACATTTTCTGGGAAAATAATTTTGGATTCCAGTAAGTTAAAAATTAAGGTTTTTTCCCCCCTCCTTTTTTCCTTCCTCTTCCCATTTTTCCAAGAACTCAGTATTGTCTTGTATGCCTTCTTTGAAGCAGTGACAGTGTGTATATACCAGTCATCCAAGGAAGCCTTGTGGTAGTCCCTGCATGTGCCTGCTGTTGGCCAAGAGGTTTTGGCTTTTTGACCACTCAGAAAAGACTCTGCTATTTCTTCCTCTTCCGAGGTCTAGACCTCCACAGATCACTGGAACATTCTCTCCATTGCCAATGGCTTTTGGATCAGACACTGGAGTTCTTAGTCAGCTGCAGCTCTCCCCTGAGGAGAGCATGGTTTGTGCAAAGCTAACATCTGGTGGCCCTACTCATGGAATCACAAATTAAATCCAACCTGATGCAGAAGGTATAATTACCGAAATAAAATTGTCTGCTTTTCCTCCAGCCCCTTAATTGCTTTTTGCATAAAAGAAATTTATATTTTAGGAAGAACTCAATTTTTTTGAGATTTCTTTGAAAATCAGTTTTGTCACTGTCAACTTTCTGCAGCAAATTCAATGAGAATTTTGCCTAATTTGAATGTTCTCTGATTAGTCAGTGACATGTTTTATGTCTTGGACAGTCTTTCATTTTACTCCATAAGTATTCAGCCTCAGTTACAGCTATTTTGTTTTAGTTTGGGATTGTTGTTTGGGGTTAGGGTTGTTTATTTTTTTAAAATCTAAATTTAGTATTTAAACTTACCCCTCCTGGAGAATTAAAAGATAGGGCATTTGTACTCAACTTTTTATTCATGATTTTCATATCAGAAAGGCACTTTCTGTGACAGAATTAGCAAAGTCAATCACTTTCCATGTTTTTGGATCCTGTGTGTCACATCACTAATAGACTCTGAATGATTTCTCTCTGCTATGGGATATGTGCTTTCAGTTCAGCATTTTATTTCCAGTCTGATTCTGCCAAACTCAACAGCAGGTTCCTGCAATAGCTGTCCAGTGACTCTGGTCTGGAACGAGAAGTTTGTCTTTTATTGATGTTCTGCATGATGGGTTTGCCAGTTTTCTAAACAAACAGGAGCAGGCCCATCCCAGCTACAGGTTCCTGCTCTGCTTTGCACCAATTCCCACATTTCTTGGACACTTTTTTTTAGCCATTTTTTCTCCTTAGTGTGACATGACTGGTTTTTTTTCCCTCTAGAATAACAAGTTGTCTTGGCTCTAGAAGAGTCCAAGAGCCACCATAAAGGATCCACCATAGGATTCCATGGCCCTGGAGCAGGGATGGAGAAAGGCCATCTTGAGGGGGAGGCTGCTGGATTGTTGCAGCTGTCTGTGACAGCACATTCTTGAGTTGTTTTAAAAATGCGCTGTCTACATTGTTTCTACCATGCAAAACACACAGCCAGCAGCCTTCTAGTTTCTGGGTCACAAAAAAAAAAACCAAAAAACCCCCCCCCCAAAAAAAAAAATTTAAAAAAAGCACTTTTAGGAGTGCAAAATGTGGATTGGGACTGGTTTTACTTACCTGACTTGAGGAGTTTTGATTTAGAGCAACTCTAAGAAAGGTTATATTGCCTGTTGAGGGTCCCAGCTACTTGGATTAAGTCCTTCAGGTTACCTTTAATACTTTTCAAGGTAAAAGTAACGTAAAGGGTGGAGACAACATAAACAGTATGGATCAGTATGGATGAGTTTTCAGAGCTTTTTTTAACCTGCTTACCAGTTTCAGCTTGGAGGATCAACCACGCAGTTACAGAAACAGACTGAGGGCACTGCAGTGTTTACGTGGGAGTGGAAAGAATTTCCACTTGGAAATTCCACTCTGGAAGTGACCAGAAAGAGGAGTAGGATCTGCCATGTGTGAATGGTTAAAGGAATTACCTTACAACTCCTTGGATGAAATGACATCCTTTTTCACTTTCCATGAGTAAATGCATTTGCCCTACCAAGTAAGGACTTCACAGTGTAACAAATCGTTATTTTAGGGAAAAGCATGGAAATTTCACATAGCAACATCATAACGGGTGAACAAGCACCACTTTCCCAATGATAGCTGTTTCCATCATTACTTTCAAACAGTCCAGCAGTCTCTGCTTTGGTTCTCACTTACCTGAGTATACTCATTAGCCCAACACATGTCTTTGTGTGCTCACACCACACCCACCTCCTCTGTTTTGCTCTCCCCCAGCCACTGCAGCATATCTTCAGTGTGGGCATGGCACAGAGATTCAGCTGCTTGCCAAGCAGTAACTGGGTGGCTGTATTTAGTCCATTATCAAAATGACTAATGCCTGCTGAAAGTAGGTTGGCTCAGAATCAGCTCCTCCTGTACTACAGAACCTCTTACTCGTGCCAGTATAGACACAGGGTGAGAAAATCTACCTACCTCTGTCCTTTGCTGTCATCCAGCTCCAGCAAGTCTGTGCTTGTCCCTTCCCACTCAGAAGGGACAGGGCAGATTCCACAACTTGTGTAACAGCAGTTTTGGAAATCACACAGGAGGAGACACACAGGGAAATGCCACAATAGTTTCCTTATAGATTCTTCCTTGGGAAGAGGAGAGAAATCCTCCACTTACAGGTGAGGGCATGATCCCCTTCTCATACCACTGTATTTTCCAGCTTTTTGAGAGTGAAGGAGTCAGGATAGCCACACTTGTCACTTTTTCCTATCTCTTCCTTGCTTAGTTGCAGCCTGGTTGCCATGTCGGAGTTTTACAGGGCTTCTGAAACCAGCAGAGGTTTCCTTAAGAGGGCTTGCATCCCCCATATTGTCTGTGAGTGCAAATACTCTTTAAGTGCCATCAGTTTGAAGAGAAAACAAATGAGAAGAGAGAATGAGGTTGTGACATGATTTCCCTGTTTTGCCTCTGTAGAAAGTTCTCTACAAAACCCTGTTTGTTCATGTAGAGCAGCTGAGCCCCTTTCCACAAGAACTGTAGCTAGGTATTGGTCAAAAATCCAACTATTAAAATTATATTATATTAATGGAAATTAATACTTTGATTTCTCTCTGATTCCCAGGAAAATAATTTTTCCAAGAAATTCAATAATCAGATGTGAAAATCTTGACCCAGATATGACTGGCTTTGGGCTATGTCCTTTGGGATTGTCAAAATAAAACAAAGGAAAGAGCAAAATCCTGAAAAGAAATCCCAGTGTTACTCATATCAAGCACTGAAAATCAGAACAGAGCCTCTAAGCATCTGAGCAGTGTCATGCTCCTGAAATGTAAGAGCCACCACATTCAAGTTTATAACTGGTGAGATGGTAAATGGAAGACTAATGTTCTGATCTGCAAACTGATTCTCCTGAATTAGGTCATGCACTTTCTGTCTGTGCAAGAAGAATTGGTGAGGAAGCAGTTCTGACTTTCTTGTACTCCTGTATTTTCTGTCTGTACTGACTCTCTGTTACTGTCAGAGCTACACAGGCACTTCACAGGTAGAACTGCCTGGTGCAGGCCAGGTGATGTTATGTGAAAGGTCACACAGTGAGTAAATCATTGTACTGAAATCAAGACTCTTGACTAGTCCTAGGAGGGAGAACACCTGCTGTGTCAGCCTGATACGTGTGTGATCCAGTTCTATTTTTGCTACCTCTATGATCCATAGCAAAACTTCCCCTACTTCAGCAGAGATTTATGGAAGGATGTAGTTCTTGAGAAGTTCTCCTTTTCATAATTTTGGTCTTGGGAAATGGTTGTCTTAGGTGTATGGATGGGCTTGGCCTTTCACAGCGTTTCGCAATCCAACATGAGAGTTCTGATGTAGCAGTTGTATTTGCCAAGACATTTCCTTCCCTCAGCAGCCAAACAGATCCAGTGCCAGGAGTGGACTTGGTTTCAGACCTTGTCGCCTCCCTCAGAGGTGAAGGTCCTGAACTGCACGGGTTTCTGTGGCAGAGGGAAAGGTGCTGTGGCCTGTGAAGGCTGTGCAGCAGTGGGGCATCCCTAGGGCAATTCTGGCTGAGCAGAAGAAAGCAGGGGAGGTCTGCAAGCTGCTCCTTCAGTTGCTCCCTGAGCCTGAGAAATCTTGTGATTTAGTCATTGCTCCAGAAATATTTCTGGATTTTATTTGCTCACTGTTAAATCCTTATTCCATCTCCTTAGCACACTCCTATGCAGTTTCCAGATGCTTAATTTATTTTCCTGGACGTACTCCTGAGTTATCAGCTCCATTTCCTAAAGTGGCTAAGACAAAGGTCATAGACTGGAATATATCCAAAGCAGGACTAGTGTTTGCTAGTCTGAGCTCCAGGTTGATCATATGAGTATATTTCTTTCATTTAGACTTAGAGCAAAATTAGTAAAACTAGACCAGATTTTGAATGTTGACTAGTTCATCTTCCTCAGACCTCTTGGTATTGAGCTATGTGCAGCAGAAAACATGAATTGATTCATAAAGCAGAAACTGTTCAGTGGAAAGATGGTTGCTTCCCTCCCCTCCAGTAACATTAGAAAGAATTGTCAGATGATGCTCTTTCTCTCCTCAGCCCTTAATTTCCTAGAGAATTATATCTGACCAGCAAATTTAGATGGCTGTGATTGAGATTTGTTCTTTAACTGTGGTAGTGCTGATGTAGTTGTTTTACAGTAAATGTGTCATTTATTGTACATCCTGTGTGGAACAGGGCATGCCACTGTTTGTTCTGTTTAGATTTTTAAACATTATGTGTGTTTAAAAGGACATTAATAGTAAAAAGGATTACCACATGCAATTTAGCTGTTAGTAGTTACCAGGAGGAGATAATATTTATGCTGGCTTTTTTATGGCAGGTCAATTATTTTGTTAGCACAGACAACAATATATTTGTATTGTGCAACTCTTACTAGGAACTGAACTGCACTGGAGAACAGGAAATCATGAGAAGCCGGATGGACTTGAATTAAAAGGAAGGGATTTGTTTTCCTTGTTTGAATGCCAGTGCCTGTTGCACTAGTGATTTACTGAATAATCTTTACTTCCCATTATGCAACTAACTAAAAGAAAAACCTACAGAAAATTTAAGTGAGTGGACTGTATCTGTTCTTACTTTGAATTTAGTTTCTTTTCTCTTAATCAGTTTTGATGTGGTGCCACATGGTTTCCACAGGTCAAGGCTCTAGATTCTCAACAAAATTTCAAGGTGCTATTTTGAAGAACTTTCTGAGCTACCCTTGGCCAGAGCCATCCTAGTACAAATGTAAAAATGATCACTTAACCCAACAGAGAGTAGTTAAAATTCAGCCACTTCTGTATGTTTTAGAACTACTGAGACCAAGTTACTTTCATAATCTGTCTGCTACATAAACACTATATGACTCAGACTGGGGGAGTTTCATAAATACTTTGTTAATGGTTATTTTAAAAGATGCTGCCTTATGAAGGTGCTTAAAAGGTGTCTCTTTTCATTTTTTTCCTCTTTAATCAGCACAGTATCTTAATTGTACCCTTAATGTGGATTAAGTTTCAATAAAAGGGACTGCATTCATTTAAGTGCAAGCACTAGAGGCCGTTAAAACTGACTTGCAGTCAGTTCAAGTTTTAAAAATTTGTACTAACATTGGCATAAATTGTACAGAAAAATAATTTGTTTCTTCAAGTCCTCAATAAAGGTTCAGGCCTTCACTGTTGTCAGTGGGAGCTGAGCAGTTTTGGACTCTGCTGGATTACATAAGAGGCCTGAATCATAGAGTTAGAAGCCCTAGATTAGGTGTAGAATTGTTCTGCACCAGGGACTCCATTTTTGTAATGGAGATTAGAGCTGGCAAGAGAACTTGTGAGAACCACCTGTATCCCCTTGCAATTGTTATTCCCTGTGCAATTCTTGCAAAACACAAGGCATCTGGCTCTCTCAAAGACATGACCTCCTTCCAAAATTTCACAGCTTTCCAGAATGATTTTCTCTGGCATGCTTCAGTCTTCCCATATTTCACACAGAATTTTTCTTTGGAAAGAAAATATTTTCTTCCAAAGTTACTTTTCAGCTCAGTTCTGTTGATTTCACTGGAGATGGAATTAAGCCCCTTTAATTGGGCCCTGAAGTCAGCTGGCCATAAGTTAAACCTGGCACTTGCTTCAAGCTGGTCCTACAGTTATTTTATTTTTTTTTTGTTCCACCAATGGCCAACACTCAAGATACAACATTCATGGAATTACACATGCACTCACAAATTCACTCAAAGCCTATTTATACCAGCTTGGAATGTGTCTGTGGGTTGTGTTTAACATTTATATGTAATTGCCCTTGGGCTTCAGCTGGGCTTATATTCAACATTAACAGATAATAGTTGGTGTGCAGCAGTCAGTTCTTCCTCACCATGCATCAGAAGTTCATGTCTGGCAGATAAACTGTAGTATTTTAAACTCCAGGGGTTCAGAAGAGATTGTTCTTCCCCACTAGAAATGTCACTGCCAAAACCTATCTATCTGAGTTTCCAGATCCAAAGTGTATTTTGGGATGATGTGAAATGTGCTGCATTTTAAAATCACCGTTGTCTTAAACCTTTATTGAAATTACAAAGGAAATGAGATATGTAGAAGAGCAAGGAGAAAATAAGATGGCTGAGAAAGGCAGCCCTGGACTGTGTAGTCTTCCCTTGATACTTAGTGTACAGAAATAGCCTTACCTGTACTCTTCACTTGTGTCTTTTAATGCAGATTTGGAAGTCCTAAGCTAGTTCAGTATCAGAGACTGAAATTGTCATTGTGTTCACCTTGGCAATGAGTTTGAGTATGGTCTTGCATACAGTGCATAAATTACACTTACAGGGAAGAAAAATTACCTAGGTTTAATTAGTTCCAAAGCATAATAAAAAGATACACAGTGCAGACTGTGCAGTTCACAAGGATAATGTCTTCCTTGTCAGACATATTTGCTTTAAAGGCAGATATAAAATAATACTTAAGATATATGAGAAAATAATCAGCAAGTATTTCTTGATACCTAGCTAAGCCTTTGTACTTCTAGTCCCTAGAGATAAAGGTTCTTCCTAAATGCATTTGTGTATTAGAGAAAGACTTCCAGGACTACAGCATGTACTGATAAGGAAATGAATGCATGGGGAGGTTTATAGTCTCAGAGTTTGTATTAAGAGACTTTTATTCTACTGTAAAGAAGATGTGAAGTTTGCTGTTGTTTCAGCAGGGCACCTGTAAAAGGACTACAAAGAGAATAGGCCTTAATGAACTAAAAAAAAAAAGAAAAGCCAAACCTCTCTTTACTGAGTATGCTATTACTGAGACACTTGTAGTGCTAAGGGCCCAAAAAAAAGATGGTATACATCCTCTTATGTGCTGCAAAAATCTGTCTAAATTACCCATATAAAAGCTGGAGGGAGATTGCAAGTAGTATTGTGTATAGAATAATTTGCTGCCAGAGTCCAAAATGAATCTCAAATTATATAATGCAAGACTCCAGATTCACAGGGCAAGAGAAAATTTCCCTGTTTGGAGTTCAGAGTCTTAAACCTAATTTCAGTAGCACTTCAGCCAAGGGCTGGATTTCTGCTCTTTCCTATTTTCTTTTTCTATCCCAAGTACTTGTGTGCCTAACTGGATCACCCTTTGTGCATTACAGCTTCAGGAGGCCCTGCTGATTCACAATCCTTCTCACTCTCTTCTCCTAAAAGAAAGGCTGACCTCCTTTATTTGCATTTAGACTCTACAGAAAATCCCACTGACCAGTATGTACATGGCTTCTAATCCTAAAGTTCAAAGCCAGAGTAGGCTACTCTTTCAATTTTGCACATTAGAACTTACCAAGTGTTCCAGGTATGTTCTGTAGTAAGCTGGAAGTCCTCAGAACTGTGTTGTCCCTGGCACAAAGTTGAAGACATTTTGTCTCACCAGTGCTTGAGAACTTTACAACTGCAACACACAAATTAGGTGAGATGTTCTTATTTAATTCCCAAGGACAAATGACACTGCAGCCTGTTGAGAAATCCCTTAACAACATCCCTAAATGGCAAATGGCAATGACCTGGACAGCCATGGCCCTAAAGACAAACAGAGTACCTGAGAGGGTCACCCAGACCACCCTGTGAGGTGCTTACTGTGTCTGGCTTCTCAGGCTTTAGAGGGAGATGGAGGAATCACTGTCCCTGTGTACAAACACTCATCTCTGAGCATCCCTCTAGATTCTTGCTGCCTCAGTTATCTACTCCAGAAAGGAGGGAAGTGCTTTGTTCAGCGAGGTGAGGAGTTACAGCAGCATGTGCACATCACAGCTGTTGGGATTGCACCACAGCACTGAGTGCTCCAACATGCTCTATGAGCCTTGGGGTGATTTAGATAGCTCTGCCTCTTGGGCCAGTAGTGACTTCCCTGTCAGCTCAAACACTTCTCTCACTGCAGCCTTTTCTCCTTTTCTTTACAGATAGGAAACTCAGGGGAATCATTGTCAGCATAGTTGACAAATTAGAACGATATTGGTTGTAAATACTATTGTACACCTACACCTTTGTAATCAGCTTCCATTGAGAGGAAAACTGTAGCAAACTCAGGTTTGAGTCTGAACAACAGGTTGATGGTATATTCTGTTATCACAGCTCAGCCTGACACAGCCTCAGCTTGTTCTGTGCAGCAACAGTAGTAAGAAAATTTACAGTAGCCAGAAACTTTTATGAAAATTAAAATTACATTGCCAAATGTACTGGCCTGAGAATACTGGAACTGAAATTTTTTATTTAAGAAAGGCACCATCTACTTTGCATGTAATTATACATATATGGTGCATGCTGAACACAAACAAGAGGTAACAGGTACATGATACATTGCAGAGCTTGGGCTATAAGAGTGTACTTGTGCTCAGGACTACTGTGCTGCTGTAATAACTTGTCTGTGAAAAACTTCTGTTAGCTGCCAGTTTTACAGACATTGGCAAGAATGTTCTCCTTTTCCTACAAAAACACAGTATTTTCTGCTTCTTCAAAACAAAAAGACCTGCATTTGCATAAGAGAGTGAATTATACATAATACATTTAGTCTTAGGCCAGTGATGGATTTACCGTTAATCATGTAATGGCTGACTGACTGTGAGAGATTAGATAAAGATTCTGTATTTGTAAAGGGAAGATCCTATCTCAAGCTGAAAAAGGCTTGAGGTGCTGAAATGTAGTTTCAGTTTATTTTAAACAGAAAGCAGTTGTATATAACACTCATAAAGCTTTCATGGCTCACTTCACTTTACTTTGTATAGCTGGCCTTGCAGGGAACTAGGGAAAAATGTGGGGAAGGGTTCACACAATGTCTTTTAGGCACCTAGTTGGCAGGTCCTGACAGTTATGCAACTTCCTGAAAACTTCTGATTTTCATCTAATTCAGCTGTTTAAATTAGCTGGTGTGAACAAATTACCTGGTGAGAGCAAATGAGAATGTGACAGAAAACAAAATAATTTCTGAAACATTTGTCAAAGCTATTTCTGAACAGATTGTGTATGTAGAATAGATGCCAGAAAAGTCTAGCAAAAAGAATTATTGTTTTTTATCTGGGCAGAGCTAAGAAAATAGCTACTAACCTTGTTCTGTAGAAGATATATTTCCCAAATTCATCCTAATGATAATAGAAATAGTACCTATCCTCCTTCAGTTTCATGAGTCTCTAGGATGTACTAGCTCCACCTCCAGATCTGTCTAGACTGTCTGAACAGGCAGGTCAAGAAATAACCAAATGAGACTGTTACACTAAGAATTACAAAATCTGTAAGCCTTAGTTGAGTCTGTGTTGTAACATGTTTGGGACAATATTTCACATTCGCTTCTGTTTTCAGTGCTCAGTCTGGGAACCAGAAGTTGTTCAAATCCCAGAGAGAATACCTAAAATCTCAGCCTGAAAGTTCAGTCTGACTCAAATTCCAGTAATAATTAGTTTCTGCTGTAGGGAAGTTAATTTGGGGAAAGTTTGGTTTGAAGGGCAGTTTCAGTTTGAAGGGCACAGGGTTGATTTGCAAATACTCTGCAGAGCTGCAAGGAATGGGGGTAGGAAATTGCACACAACCTTGTGTACACACTTACAGCATCAAAACAGAGCACTCTCAACCTGTGAGTTTGTTGAGGCTTCATCCAGTAAGAAATCTTTGTGATGCAATCACAGCTCTTGCATTTAATTAGGAAAATATACTTACTGTTATTTAATAAAACTATCTGCAGAAAAGTCAGTCATTCCCTGGAAACTGATTTCAGTGGACCTAAAATTTTACTACAGATGTTTGGACAGTATCCTCTCTAAGAGTGATGACCAGATTTACCATTCTTTTACATGGTTGGGAGCAAAGAATAACCGTAATTAAGAGTAACTGAGATTAAAATGACAACAGAAAGGTGATCCTACTTTGCCTTGCTAAAATTATGAAGAACAGAATGAAAGAAACTGGGAAAATGGGGCTTATTTGCTTAATTCTATTTGGCTGATGTTCCATCTTCACAGTGTATCTGCTCCTCTCATAGCTGAAGACTAGAGAAATTGTTTTGCTATCATCTGATCTGCACAATCATCTATCATTCTTGTCTTCATTAGCTATATCCAAAGCATGTCACTGAGCTGCAGACAGAGGGGAAATACTTCTGGCATGTGGGTAACTCAGCTGTGTGTCAGTCATGAGTTTATATTCTGACTCTTTGGCCTTTGCTGCTTTGCCCTATTTGAGCAGTGTGGGAGAAGTTGGGCTTCTCTTTACACTTCCTGCTGGCCTGTGTTTCTATCATTCCATGGTGACACAAGGAGCAAATTGGACTAGGGTGTTGTAAATTTGGCTGCTGTACTGGGAAACAGCTGTGGATAAAAATGACAGATGCAGCGACAGGATCTGAGTTACGTAGCAGTATGACAAGTCAGAGGCAATGAAAAGTCTTGAATGGCACTTTGTGGCAATTTGGAAAAACTTACTGGAAACTTATGGCACAGACAGTTGTTAGATTACACTTTGCACAGAAGGCCACGTAGAGCCCAAATTAAGTCCCTGTTACACTGCCTTTGTCTCAAATCAGTGGAATCAATGAAGAAATGCATTGCTCACACAGCTGTTGGCAGAGTGAATGGAGGGTGGCAGAAGAGTCAGGGCCTGAATGCCAGCCCAGCACCACAGAAAGGGCTGACCCTGGATCTGAGGAGAAGGTTCAGGAGGTGGATGTGCTGTTCCACAGAGGATTCAGTACGAGCGGGGTGAAGAGTATTGATGCCTAGATACGGGCAGCGTGTTGCCCTAGGGGACACTTTTTTTCTTGTCTGTTGAAAATAGCATCAGTGCTGACTGCAGCTGAAGCCTCACTTCTTGTAAATGACTTCAATCATAACAGAATTAGTGTGACCACAGCCTCGGCCCTGCTTGGCGTTCAACAAGCTCCTCCTCCTGAGCACTCAGTAGCTCTCCACGGCTTAAATAACAGCTTTTTGAACTTCCACAGGTCTATTAATTGGCTCTGCTCGTTAGCAAGTTTTACAGATGTTGCATTGTATGTAATTTAACCTACTCGGGAAGTAAATGTGTTTCAGACTAAAGGGTGAGGAGGCCTCAGTCCTGTGGAGTCCCAGGAGCAGGGCTGGGTCCAGCAGGGCCCTGCTCAGGGCTGCTCTGGGGGACACAGGCTCCTGCAAATGGCTTTATTTTACAGCTATCCCTTCCCCGCTGTAAATATTGCAGCCTCTTCAAAAGTATGGCTTTGCTGTGTTCCTGAGCATGGCTCAAATTCTCCCACTCTCCTTTAACAGATTTGCTTCACTTTTCAGCCACAGTCAAAAAATGGTAAAAGGAAAAAGCTGCGTGAGGGGAAGGGACTGGAATCGCCACTCTTCATGTACTATTTTAGTAGTAGGGAGTAAAATATCTTGCATGTTTCTATTGCTTTAGCTGCAGAGTACTGCAAATTCCCTATTTGACCTTGCTGGTGCTTTAGTAAAACTGAGGATGAGAGATTTGACAGCTGAAATTACTACAGAAGTCTTCAGGAGATTCCTGCTGTGCCCTTTAGATGTGACACTACCCTTAAACAAGTGTACACAGGTAAACAGACATTTTAGAGAGGCCTTCATTCGCTCTTAGAGAAAGTCAGAGTGATATTGTGAACACACATCCTGTGGTTAGGATTTCCTTATTGCATTGGAGCAACCCACATATACCTACTAGGAGGATGTACCTGGCCACTACATTGTATGCTGGGGAGAGAAAGAGAGAAGGAAAAGAAGGGGAAGAAAAATTAAGGCATATAAAGACAATATAATTCAAAAATACAAGTCAGCTTTGTTCCCTCTTAAGAGACATTTTATACAATTCTGACCTTCTTTCCTTATATATAGTTTTGGTTATACTTTTTTTTTTCTGAGCTATCCCATATTTGCATTTCATAATAAAGACAAAATGAAGACACTTAGGCACCTCATGTGGGAGGATATGGCTTATTTCTGCTAAACTTACTCTAAAGCAATAGAAGAGAGAAAGAAAACACGTTTGTTTCTGTCAGAAAGAAAAAGAAATTGACTCAATCCTTATGCTTTTCATTCCATACCTCTCAGTGGGAAGCCCCTTATTCTATATCTAGGTCTAGTTTTGGTTGGTTTTCTCAGAGGTGGCAGAGAACCTTCAACATTGTGCTTATTCTACCAGTAATGCTGTCATGTGGGCACTCTTCTGTATAGCAGGGCAAGAGCCATTAGTTTGGAGCCTGAAGGGTTAAAAGATACTAGTGTGGAGCTGGGAAAATGAGTATGGGAAAGGGATAACAATCTCTGCTGACAGCAAACCAGTCTGGCAGCCTTCACCCTACAAAGACTTTTTTTTCCAATTTAACAATGCCATTCACATTCAGGCAGTAACTTTGCTCCAGTCTCCTATCTGCTGCTTAGCACAACATTCAGTACTTCCCAAGTTTATATCCTTGCAGCTGCTGTGGGAAAATGCATCATTTTACAGCTAATTCCAGCTTTAAAATTAAGCAGAAATGCTTAATTTTTTGGGGAAGCAACACACCAGGAACTCACATGAGTTCCTGTGTGTTCTTTTGCCCTTTTTTCATAATGTCCAGTCCACTGAGTGATCCTTAGTCATGTCTGAGGAGGAAACCTATTCATTCCAAAGAAATGTCAATTAAGTAAAACCTGATTTGGTAAATATGAAACAAATTATTCAGTAAGGATCACTACAGAACACACACGCAGTGTCTCCTAAAAGTGGCTTTATCTTTAAAAGGCATGTGAATTACAGTAGGGGGAAGAGACCTTTTATCTCCCAAACTCTGAAGATGACTTCATTTACTGCTTGCAGTTCCTGTAAGCACTGTCGATCTGCGCTGATAGAGCACATTTCTGCGAAAGACTCTGTGCCTTCTTTGAAGTGATTTGGTTCAGCTGGTTTTCTAAATCAGCTTTCATGGATTTCAGGAAATGTTTGGGGGAGAGGGGAATCACTTTCTCATAATGCAGGTGACACTTAGCCAAATCAGGCATCTCAAGTCATTCACATCTGCAGTTTCTGGGGGCAGTGTTTTTGTGTTTCATGAGCAGATGGAAACAGAACAGTCTAATGTAGTTAAACTTCCTCTGAATGCCGTTTAGCCACTAGAGATTACAGCTGCAAATGTAGAGGCTTATGCTCTCTGGATCCTGTCATGGAGCTAAGTCATAGGCTCTTTTAACATGTCAAATCTCTGCTCTGTAGATCAGGAGGAATTTAAGATGAGAAACATATTTTTTAAGTCTAAGGATGTCTGCACCTTTGCTGTTTATTTGTGTATGCAAATTTTCAAAGGGAACTAAACTATCCTTTCCCCAACACACCACAATGATACAGCATTCACAGACTTTTAAAGTGTGTGAAGAGCATTTCTGGACAGTTTTGTATTTCCCCACCAAGGTTCATGGGGTTTGGTCATGTCAGACAGCAACCTCTTCTAGCTTAGGGCTTTGCACCTTTTACAGAAATAAGACAAACCAATGTTGGTGCAGTTTGCTCAGCCAAGGGTTTGATTTACTCTGTCAAAAACTGTGCATCACTGCAGTCCTAACACATTGTCCCTGCTCGCATGGATTTAGAAGAGAGATGCATTCCTGGGCAGATTCACCCTGAGTGTATTTTCTACTTGCTTGCCCTTTTTTGTTATAGGCTTTTGGAGGCAGTAATCCTCTGCCTGCTGGACTAGCACTAAGACAGACTAATTTGGTAGGGCAAAGAAGCAGGACCACATGGAGACCTGTCTGTGCTTACACACTCAGTTAAGCAGTTAAGTCTGCCAGCAGGATAGGTGCCAGAGCCTTTGAAAATAAAAACAGAGATGCTATTTTTTTAAAAACTGTGACAATAAAGTTTATTATGTTAATATAATTAAAAATATTATAAAATAGTAAAATATTCTGCTTGGCAGAAAAATTATGCCAGGGTTTTAAAACCCCAGGTTTGTGCAAACAGTTTTTGTAAACATAAGAAGTCAAGTGTTCAGGTTCTATCTCAAAATACAGTAAATTGCTACAAAAATAAGTTTGCTCACTGTCAAACATATTTAAAAACCCAGGAAGCTGGATTTCGTTACACATGTCTAATGTGTCCCTATACAGTTAATGCTGCACTTATATCTGAAATGGGAAGGATTTCAGATAGTCCTTTAAAACAGGATTGAGTGGGATCTGATTTAAGTTCTCTCTTCCAAAAGTCTTCACGATGCTTTTCCGGCAGAGCTCCTGCAGTGGTTGCACCCGGACCTTGCGAAGCGGGGTAACCAGTACCTTCCTCGGGGAGCTCAGGTAATGTTCCAGCAGTTTAAAAAGACAGTCAAAAGTCTCCTTGCTGCCATCCAGGCTGAAACGCCCGGTCTGAAAGTTAATCCGGATACTGGTGGGCCCAGTCGCAGTCTTAACACTGATGGCAAAGAAGCAATTCTTTTGTGTGCTGTCCCTGATGAGGAAGGTGCCCTCGGGCTCAGACTTAAGCTTCTCGTGGGCAGCACTGACAGTCAGAGGCCCCCAATAGAAGCCACAGGCATCCAGCAGGCTGCTGGCTCGAGTGATGCTACTGAAATCCGCTTGGGAGCGAAAGGTTCGGAAGTGTGTGTTGCCCTGTGCCTGCACAGTGCCGGGCCGGCCGGGGCCCTGGAAGCCTCGTGCCTGCGAGCGATCCCGTGCCGGAGGGTCAAGAAGCCGTCTAGGGTCAGCTCCAAGTGCATTATCTGCTGACACCTTGCTGTGCGCTACCATCCTACAGCCGAGAGCAGCGGATGCGGTCTTCCATAGCGTCAGCGGCTACGGCAGGGCGGCCTTCCAGCAGCTACTCTGAAATGCCAAGAGAGACACCAGGTGAGACCGATCCCCAGGGACAGGCGGCTGCAATAGCTGAATGACCGAATCTTCCATTGATACACCTCCCACCCATTAGAAAATAATGAAATATTCAATTTACACCAGGCAAACAACTCTCTTCTGGACAAGATTAGCAGCCTATCACTAGGCAACTCCAAAGCTCCAGAAATATTTAATAAGGATCATTAACAGCTACAGAAGTTAATACATTTTCCCTGCTATGAGCCCTTTCAGGGCCTAGCAATTCAAATGACTTCTCAGTGAAAAGTCATCTCATGGACACCCTCTCCCATTCTCAAGTTTTTAAAGAACTATTCAACAAGATTTTACAACTGAATTACCGATTTTTCTGCCTTCCCAACTACAATGTCAGAACCCGGCACACAATGTCCTTATTTGGTGCATGCATTGTGTGCAAAAGAGAAAGTGGATGAAGGCTGTGTTCCCAGGTAACTGGGGAAGAGTCAGGTGACGTGCCATTGTATAGCTGAAATGTAACTTGGAGGGGCAGTACTCGGGCAGTACCGTGTTACCCTGTAACACGGGTCGATTTACACAGTAATCCTAAAACTTCTTTCCTCTCTCCTGTTAACCTGAAGCTCAGCCATAAAAGGCAGTTTCCATTCCCCCAAGTTTCCCTTGGGACAGCAATGCTACAACCTACTAGCTTATACAGATCAACCTCTGAACCCTTAAAGCATTACTCCGCAGTCTCTCTCTCTTTTTTGTATCACATGCACTTTAAGTGGCCCAATCTAAATTGCTTCCTATTGATATATCTTTCAACATGAAGGACTAAATTCGTCCCTCGTGTTACTTCAAAGGAATTAGCAGTGCTGCACCAGGAATGAGTTTGGCCTGAAATGTCTGCCTCTGACAGTGTGGTTCAATATATCTCCGCTGGCTGCCTTGACCTTACTGGCAAGCATAGATTTTAGGATTTATCCCTATAGTCAAATATAGATCTGCAGCAGCAGCTTGTTGAGAAACCTTGAAGGATTCTCAGAAATGAATCCCTCATCCGTCTCATAGTTCAGGGTAACATGCTAATCAGTCTTTCAAAGAAAGCATGCCGCTGGATTCCTGTCTGTGCTAATTTAACAACTTGATGTTTGGTCTCATTTAGGTCACATTACCACCTCAAGCACCTACGAGGGTTATAAACTCCTTAAGCTGGCAAGTAACAGGCTGAAAGTAGCATAGGGCTTGCTTTGCGCAGCAGAAGGAAACTGATGCCAGTTTTTCCAATTACTGGGCCAGGATTATCGCTCAGTATTTAAAGTTAAAAATTCAGTTTCAGGACACCCTGGGGAGAAATGAGTACTAAGCCCAAGATCTAAAAATCAGAGGGCTCCGTAGCAGAAGCCGTAGGGAGCCAAGCGAGAGTTTGCAATGCCTTTCCAAAGCGCACAGAGCAAACAGGGGACACGCCAGTCTTGGGAGCCCGAAAACCAGGGCAGGGATCTGGGACAAGAGTGCCACGACTGCGGCGGAGCGCAGCCTTCTGCGGGGTCCGGCTGGTCCCGTGCGGGCACTGCGGGCTCGGGGCTGCTCCCACCGCTGGCGCGGAGCCTGCGAACCCCGCTGCGCGTTCCCTTTAGCGCTTGTCCCACTGTTTCACACCAGTCACGACAGGTCTGTCTGGGCACGGGCACTAAAGCCAAAAAGGGAGGGGAAAAATGTATTTTAAAAAAATAATAAATTAAAGGGCAAAGACTCCAGAAGTCACCACGCTCTTTCACATCTAGCAGGGCTCCTCCGAAATCTGAGCTCATCTGGCTGCGGCGCCCGAGCCCTCGGTGCACGTCAAGGTTGGCGCGGACCCCCCGGGGCACAGACCCTCCCTTACCTCGGGGTGCCGCGGGTGGGGGCCGTCCCCGGAGCGCAACACACGCTGCCAGTCCCAGTCCTGCTGCTAGTCCTGGTCCTGGCCCCGGCGGCCGGCCGAGCATCCTCCGGCGGGTGCCCTGCCTGGCGCCGCGGCGAGCCGGGGCTGCCGCGGGGCGGGCGGGCGAGCGGCACCTCCAGCGCTCTGTGTCCGCGCATCGCCCCGGCTTTTATTTAACGCGGCCGAGCTCAGCTTGGCTCCTCCCCTTCTCGGAAAACATGTGGCTACGTTCACTTTCGCTTTAACAACAGCGTGGTGGCCCTGAGCCAGCCGTAGCGCTGGCTCCAGAGAACACCCCGCGGGCTCCCCGCCCCGCCGCTGGGGATGCTCTTCAACCTCTGTTCTTCTATCCAACTACGTCTGGGTTTATTCTTTTATTGCCTTTTTTTTTTTTTTTTTTTTCCCCCACAGCCCCGGCGGAGCAGGCGGTGGCCGCGGGTAGGGTCGAGAGGTGCTGCGGGGCAAATCCGAGCACGGGAGCGCTCTGAGGCCCCAGGGAGGCCAGGGGACACTAGAGGTAGGTGATGGATGAGGCTCTGACTGACAGCTACCTCAAAATATGATGGAGGAGAAATAGCAAGAAAAGCAAGCAAGCAACCACTGCAAGGAGGTTTAACTGAAAATAGCTGCTGTCCTCAGAGCTAACGGGCCAGCATGAACAGGAGAGGTGAGAGTACTTAATGTATAACTTAAATGTTCAAGAAAGGACAAAATATTAGATAATAATCTCAAAGTGCAAAAAGCATTCATAGAAGCTTATGATCCTTCCACCGAGAAGACTGTAAAGATCCTACACTGGGGTTTGAGTTCTCAAAGCAGAATTTCCCTAGGGTTTTCTCCAGACTAATGAGAATTAAAAGTAACTGTTCCAATCCCAGCTGTATTTATAACCTTGCCAGCAGTCAATGCAGGAGACTTGGAATGCTCACCTGCTCACCCAGAAGGCGATCTGAAACCTCAAATACCCCACCATTTCTTAAAGTAATAACCACTAAGTTTTAAAGGCCAAGAGGTTTCCCTGTCGTTAACATGACAGTTTTGTGACAATGCAAAGGAAATGCCTCTGTCAAATGGTTAAAGGGAGAGGGGCTGGCAGTGCCTTGTGAGTTGTCCTTTGGGATGAAGTTGAGGGAATGTATTTCTTGCTTTGAGACTAAATATTCTTTTCAAAATCCAGTGTGATCACAGACTGACTTAACCTGGTGGCAATACAGCACCTTAGAGTGATGTGCAGCCAGTGTACAGTAGGTGAATCTGGAAATTTCTGATGATTTTTTTAGTCACCAAAATTTACTGCTTATGTTCTGTCATGCAAAAGCATAGTTGTCATGAGTTTGGAGAAGCAGTGTGCTATTAATTTTAAGATCTGGCACAGAGATTCACTTTATGCTCTCAACCCTCTCTCAAGTTTTGAGCAACAGAGCTTGAGTCAAGGTTTGGCATAAGCTACTGCGGAAAGCTCACGTGCTTTACTGTGTAAAACAAAAGCATGAAGGAGTGGTGGAACTGAAACTTCCCTTAGAATGTGAACATGCAATATTGCCACTCTTTGCTTTGGCAGAGTGTGCTCCATGCAGTAGATTCCATGGCTTGGATACAGCACTGTTGGTGTTCACACAGGTAGTACAGCCAGGCCTTGCCCTTAACATCTTAAAGTCTACTTAGCCAAGACAAAGTCTCCTTCCTCCCCCCTGCCCTTCAAAGAAAAGGGTTTTGAAGTGCTTAACTCTGTCAAGATAAGGTAAATCAGAACCAAAAGTACAGCTCAGACCTTCTTAACTCCTCTCCCAGTCCCAGGGGCGCCCAGTGAATGAGGTCCCTGGGGCTGCAGCTTTGTCCTGCCGTCACTGTGGCTGTAAGGGGCAGAGTACTTCATGGCACAGTGGGGTGTGTGTTTCTCACATGAGACAGAGTTGGCTGAAGGTTGCTGTAGATGTGCCAAGAAAGCTGTTTCACTCTCATGTAATTTTTAGTTTTATAAGATCATAGCGGAAAGAAAGATCTTGCAGGTGCACATGCAGTCTGTCTGCCATGGACTGAGTAGTGCAGCTGACAAAGTGTCCATCCAGAAAGTCGTTTTCATTGAGCAGGAATGTGGTAATAATATTCTGTTGCAAAGCTTCAGAGCTTGGCAAGGCTCAAAGTCACAGAGGAGAGTGATGGAGTGAACCTGCCAGCTTGGACACCAGAAGCCAAGTGTGTCAGGCTGCTGCTTATGGAGTTTGACATCCTATGTGAGGCCTGTACGTGAATCATAGTGAGAGTAGTCTGAAGTGCTCCATGAAGTGCCTTAGAAAGGCTTGCCCAGGAGCAGTGGGCTTCAGATGTAGTGTGTGAAGGAGATCGGCCCAGTGAGTGAAGTTTTTGTGAAAGGAGTTGAGGGTTTAGATGTGAGGGTCCCACAAGTTGAGCTTTCTTGGGAAATCTTCAGATTTACCCACTCATGTTTAATTTTTGCAACCCTCCATTCCCGTCCTTCCGTATCCTTTCCTGTATCCTCTCCCTCACCTTAAACCCGGCAGTGTGTGCCTCTGGAAGAGTTCTGTGCCAGCAGGATCCCCCAGGCTGCGGTCTGGAACCAGCAGAGGGCAGTGCAGAAATGGGAACCGGGGCAGAACTGCTGGACAGAGCACACGGCAAAACATCTTCACATGAAGGACTGAAGGGGAAAGAACTGCTGCCAGTCCAGGTGATTCTGATCTGTGCTCTGGCAGCTTAAGGAGCACTTGCTGCTTTTTGCAAGGTGAATTACACTTAGAGTCTGTTTAGTAAGTAAAGCCTTCCATGTGAACACAAACAGCAATTCCCTTCCTTGTTGATGGTCCCAGAATGGAAGAGCAAAATCTGGAGAGAAGATTACTTGGAGCCTTCCTTTCTCCCTTGTTTCTAGAGCAGGAAAATAAATGCTTTTGCTCTGAAGGTATCAATAACCCTCCAAAAGCTAGGACAAAGAACAAACTCAACTTTTGTTAAAAATAAAAATTCTTAGCCCTACTTTGCAAACATTGTTTTGAAAAGTGACAGAAAATTCAGAGGAATTGCTGGGCATTTGTGCAGCAGGAATATGGCTTTATGGCTAGAAACAGAACAAAGGTGACAGGGAATCTGTTTTGAAAGCACTGGGAATAGGGCTGTCAGGTAAGGAGGCAGCAAGAGAATAAACATGGTTGTGAAGATGGTTTTGAAGGTAGGAGAGTGCTGTATCTGTTGGGGATACATGAGACATTTGCCTGTTGGTTAGTTTTCCAAACCCCACACTCTTAGCCCAACTAAACAGAATAATGCAGGCAGAGCTTCCTCTACTTACTCAAGCCTTTCTTCACCCTCTAAAATCACCAGGAGGGAGGAGGTTGTGATACCATGTGTGGTATTTCCCAGTATAAATTCCATTATGGGGCATTCCACACCCTGCTGAATTCATCCCCACTGCAGGGACAGTCCTCCAGGAAAAAAAAAATCAACAAACCTGAAAAGCTTAGGAAATCAGCAAGCACTCACATTTTAGCTTTTTCCTAGCTTTTGAGAATAGAAGCAGACACTGATTCTATTATGAATCTGGATTAATGGGTAGGTAATGTATCTGTGGGACAGCATGTTTAGAGTTTGGTATAGTAAGGGGGTGATCAGTGTGGGAATTCATATGGAATTGATACTTTCTTGCAAAAACAGTTCAGTAAATAGGGTCACCTATTTGACTTTTGAGGTTAGAGTCTCTTGTGCTGATACTGTACATGGTAGCTCTTACATGAATGTGCTCATTATCTAAACTGATCAAGTCACCAACATCATCTTTAGACAAGGGGAACTGAAGCACCAAGAGATTCAGTGATTTGCTTGAAGTCAGAGGGTGAGATAGTATGCAGATTGGCTAGGAATGGAACATAGTTCAGGTCTTCACGGCCCTATACTAGAAACTTAACCACAATACCATCCTTCCTGTTTTAGTGGGTTTTGTTTTCTTCTCCAGAATCTGAATTTTCATTTAAACGAAACCCTTGAAATCGGAATTCTTTGATTTTGCAAGTAAATCAGACACCACACTGTCTCTGAGTCTGCTTTCAGATGCAGTGAAACCAGCAGCACTGAGCCAAGCATGAACCTCTGTCACCCACTTTGATGAAGAATTTGGGTTAGAGTTTGATATATTTAAACAGGATGTGTCCAAGAGATGAAGCTATTGTGACATTTCCTCACACACATCTCCATTCCCATGCTATCCAGTCAATCATTTTCTAAGAGATAATAAGTGGGCCTGATAACTACAGCTCATCTTCTTATTCTTTTAGTCAGCTCTTCCAGGTAAAACAGCTACAGATGTTACTCACTGGTATTAGTTATCATGCTAGGTATCACTGAAGAACAATGTGTGTCTGGCCAGGCTGTCAGTCACAGCATATTCATTATTATGCCAAGAACAAACTACGTTTTGAAGATGTCACCAATTTGTTATCAAGCCTTGATAAACATCTACCTAGACAAGGGCAAGCCAATTGGTGCAGCAATAATTAATTCTGTCTGAACTGGAATTTGTGCTGTTCTGTGGAGAATGTACAGGTCAGATCCCATCCAGATGGGATAGATGAGAGGAATTAGTGGTTTTGTCTTCTAAAAAGGATGTGTACATGTGTGCTGGCTAGGATGGAGAACAGTAGGGTTTGGAAGTTAAGCAAATTAAACTTAATTGTAGACTGAGTTGCAGATGAGCTTCTCTATCCCTTAAGTTCCTTTGAATAGATCATGTTGTCTGAAACATTTCACTGTAACAGATATAAACTGCTATTTTTCAAATAAGCAATAAATTTACTGTCTGAGGCTATGAGGAAAATTTCTTTCTCAGCTGGCTGTTCTGGAATTGCTTATCTTAAATGATGTTAATTATTTTCCAGGGTAGTTAATGCTGGTTTCCTTGAGCCCAGATTAAATGGATCCTGTCTGATGTTCAGTGGAAGTTCCTTGTTGATATTAACTAAGTCAAATCAAGATTCACATTAGTCTCATGAATTCAAATGCTGAGCACTTAACCACATGAAAATGTGGTTTGGGCTTTCTGCATTTCAGTAGTTTAGACATCCTTCTTTGTAATTACTTGAATGGGGAAAAAAAAAAGGGAAAGTCTCAAATTGTTGGTAAAAATATTGTGAAAGGGCAGCCTGCTTTCTGGTGTTTTCTTCATCTAAATGATAAATTTATCTTGCTGGACTGTGTGTGTGTATATGTGCATACTCCACAAATGATGAAGGAACTTTGGATCCCTAAAAATAACATTGGTGCTAATTGCAGAGGTAGCAAGGTGCTGTTCAGGGGAACTGTAGCAATAAATCCGGGGCTGGACATGCTAGGGCAGCAGCATATGAGGCTAGTGTGGCTTCCAGATACACCTACTGGACTACAGAGCTTTCAGGTGCTCTCTGGAGGAACACAGCCCTTGAATTTCAAAGCCAGTTGCTAATTTTATTGCAGTCTGGCTGAAATAAACCACTGGAGTGATCCTTTCCAGACTGAGTCAGTACAGAGCTCTCCTCCCTTTTCATTGCTTCCCTTGCTCCCCAGCACTCTCTCCCTTGCTTGAAGCCACACTGTTTCTCCAGCTCCCTGTTCTTGTGTCTTTTCAGATCTCAACCCCTGAAAGGAGAGTGGTTAACTTGGCACAGGAAAATTAGCTGAGGTGCTGAACCGTGCTGTGGGTTTTGGAGCCAGGGTTATTGTTTGTACATGCAGTTGGAGTCCTCAGGCAAATACAGGTCCATGAAATAAGGGAAGGGGATTCTGACTATAAAGAGTGTATGGAAGAGGTTGTGAGCTTTGGGAAAAAAAATATTTTTGAGTGGGAACTGTGAGGATACCAAGATCAATTAATAATCCAAAAAGGTCTCCAGTATATCTTTCTTACTATTTCAATGCTATCTTCACTCTCTGTTTTTATAGTTTCCCATTCTTTCAGGCATTTTCCGCCACTTCTCTTTCAGTTTAGATTGTACTGAATGGTTTACATGATTATAAATTTTCATTTGCTGCTGCAGGTGGACAGTGTTGATGATATTCCTGGTGCTCTCACAATTCCAGAGGCAAATGCTGAGCTTCTATTGAAGTAAGTCAAGGATTGTGGAATCAGTTCCTGATGCATTTTATTTTTGGGCATAATTGACACATGGGGAGATTTTTATGTTTGGGGTGAGGTAAAGGAAATTATTCAAGTGTTCCCTCATCTTTGGTTTTCAGTCTATAGAAACTGAATAAAATTCATTCTTAATATGGTTAAATGGACCAAAATCTCAGGTCCATTTATTTGAATGTAGAGAGATTCTATAGTCCAAATTAAAAGGAAAAAAAGTAGTCTTGTTCTTGAAATGAACAAAGACTGATGTGGTGCTGTTACAGGAGACAGAATTAGGACACTGGAAGTTGAGAAATTAGAAATTGATGGCAAAACAGTGTTTTGCAGCTTCTCAGCCAGATTCAGGTGGACAATCTTACTTCTTTCACACTTGACTGAGACACTTTCAGATTATTTGGTTGGATTTTTAAAACTTGAAGCCATCAAGTCTGGATGGCTAAATCTGAATAAATCGCTATTAATTAATACTCAGAGAAAAGACCTTCCATGGGCATGATATGCTGACCTCTATATTCTTGCTGGGATTGTAATCTACTTTCATTGACAGATCTTTTTTACAGTTGCAGTCAAATCCCAAATCATAAACCATCAAACTCTTCTGATGATGGAATACATTAGGTTCTGCAGTATCTAATAACTCCTGTATCCAACAAACAGAAACTACCGAATGTGCACCTTTTTTTCTACTTTATAGATTTTATTATTGGCTTATGCTCTGCAAAGTATTGAGAAATTATCCAGATTTCTGTTCCTCCTCTGTCCCTGGAGAAAGGATAGTTCCTGATAGGTGGGTCAATAGTTTTCTTCAGAGTACAAATATTAATTCCTCATTTGCCAAGAAAAGAAAGGAAAAAAACCCTACCATAATTGCTCTTGTGGAAAAGGAATTGGATTTTTTTCTTCAGACGTTTTCCCTCTCCAGATTTATTGCAAACCTCAGCCAATTTTACATGTGAACTCAACAAGCTGAGTGCAAAATGGATTAGCTTCACCATGTTCCAGCTCCAGGAAATTTTCTAGGAATCGGAAGAATAAGCTGACAGTTTCTGATGAAAGATAAAAAAGTCCTTTAAATGTAGACTTTTTGGCATCTAATGTTAAAGAAACATCATACAACAATATTAGTAAAGCATTTTCTAATTTTAGAAATATCTTTATTAGTTATATACAGACTTCACCACACACACATTTGGATTAATTAAGAAGAAATATTATGTTATGTAAAATTAGTGTAGCTTAGCATAGGGGCCTTGATGTCCTCTATCAGTAAATTAGATAATTAGGAATATGAAAGGGGGAAGAGTGCCCAGCCTGGAGGATTTCCTGCAGCAGTTCTGAAGAGATCTCAGGGATGTAGGGAGGGTTTCTGTCTGTGGTGACTCACTTTTCCAGGGCCACTTTGTCCTCTGAGAGTGCAAGAAGTCCTACTGTCACTTGTGTTAAACTGGAAATGAGTGCTGTGCTGTATTTCAACTGCAGATCTATTTCGGTTCACAATAATGTCACAAGAAAATACTGGCAAAATTTCTGATAATGAGTCTAGAGGAAGCCTTACCCTTAATCACATAAATTAAATTGAGCTTGCCAAGATGACCTTCAAAAATTTACTGGACATGTGAGTAGTGACCTGTGATGCCTGAAACCACAGGTAATTCTAATGCTCCTTCACTGACAGAAAAGCCTTTTGGAAAGGTAACTGGAGCAATTCTTACAACAATTTAAATTTGTACTTCTCCATAGTTCTTTGCTCCAGATGCTCTGTACTGGCTCTGTCTTATATCACTGGAGAGTGGACTGAGTTACCTCTCAGTTTCTGCAGCAGTACCAAAACTGTGTCCATGACCTTCAGGATTTACTTGTTAACAAAGTGATCTGTATATTCCTGACACTGCAGCCTCATCCAACATAAACTAATGCAGCTTTCAGGTAGTGGCTGATTTAGTCCGTATCTAAGCTGAAGTTCCATAATTAGATTTCTCTAATCACCAGCTTAAAAATTCAGATTTGCTGTGTGATAACTTGTAAAGAAAAAACAGATATAATTCTTCCCATGCCAAGTGTTGGGGATTTTTCCCTCAAGAGCTTTTATAGCAAATAAATACAATGATTACTACAATACTAGCAAGAAATACCAATAAATGTATGAATGTAAATTTAATGTAAGTTTAAATACTGTACTCTCTACCATGACTTCCCATATAAATAGGTTTATATACTCTCTTCCTGGGTCTGTAAGAAAGGTTTAGTTACTATCAGGGAGTACTTTTTGCAGTTAGACCCTTTGTAATCCTCATACAGTGCTGTCCTTACCCTTGGCAAAGGCGGAGCAGCTACAGACAAGGTCCTGCACATCCTGAGAGGTTTGGCCTCTGAGCTTCAGTCAGAAACCCAGAATTTCTGACTACATTAAAAATGCCCCAGTAGCTTCCCAAGTCCATGCTCAGAGTCTGTGCTCTGGTCAGGAGGAAATTTCTGTGAGTTTAGACTTCTTCGCTGAAGACTTGGCTGGAGTTTCATCAGAGCCCTTCAGATTTCCCGTTCCAGTGGTGTGTAAACACAGCAACAATAGTACAGTGGCTGTGTTCTTAGGAAGTGTCTCAGAAGTCTTTTCTTAGTTGTGCAAGGTGAACATTTCATTCTGTAGCTGTTGCTGTTGCTTTATTAGGAATGTGGATGGATGTGCTGTGGCTGTAGGAGGATGCAAATGTGACTTCACGTGCAGACTTGACTTCTGCATCCAAAATGCTGCCAGTGGCAATTGGGCAGAGATCTCCAAGTAGATCTTTTTAGCAAAATGGAAAAGTAGGACTGCACCCAGAATAGAGAAGTCCTGACCTTAGATCTCCTGCTAAAAATAGCCTGTTTTTGAAGAGATTAAGGACAAAGATATTCAAAGCTCTCTTCTAGATACAGTTGCATTACAAATTCTGAATTAGTTGAAAGGACACTGCCTAACTCCTCCAGTTTAATTCTGGATTTTTATTCCTTGTATATTTTATCCTTCCTTTCTTAGAGTCCCATTTTCCCCAGGACAGTCATTGATTGACTATTGGGCCAGAGATCAGGGGAGCCCCAGGCAGGGGCTGCCAAGAGATCCCTGAACTGGAGGATTCCCAGTGTCAGGGCTGGAAAAAGCAGCTTGCCTGGATCAAAAAAGTCCTCACTTCTTGCTTGCTCATGGACCATACTAAAAATAGCTCACCATTGATAAGGGTATATTTTGGTATTCCAGCAGTAAGTCATAGCATTGCACAGTTTTATTCCTCTGTTCTAGGAAATTCAATAAAAAACTTGGTCCAATACACAGACACACACAGACACATATACATAGAGACACACACACACACACTAAAGAATGCATTTACTCTCAGTGGCTGCATTTACCATCAAAGTTGGTAATGTTTCCTGAAATTGGTTTCTGATCCCCTGAAAGGCTGTGAGGTTTTCTTCTTTTTTTTTTTCTTTTCTTTTTTCTTCTTTTTTTCTTTTTTTTTTTCATTTTTTTTTTTTCCTTCAAAGGGTAATTTCAGGGAAACTGAACTACATACATGAAACTCTAAAATATCAACTGTGCAGATAAATTGTGGCATCAGCAGGGGCATAATGTGTGTGTGTGACCTGCCGCCAGTTGCAGGAATTGCAGTGAATTCCCAGTTTCTGCTAGCAGGTGGCAGACAGAGCTGAGTGTGGCTGTTCATTTTGAACCAACGTGTGGTTGTGATGGTGACGGAAGAGCAGGAGAGCTGTGATCTCTGGGGAGAGGGAAATCCAGTTTTAGGGTTGTTGTTAACAGTTTTTAACAATAGTTTACAGTTTTCAGGCTGTTTGGGAGTTACACTCATTGAGTTTTTGAAGGTCATGTATGAATCCTCTTCATGTGACGGACCTGCTGCACAAAATGCCAAGAGTGGTACAGCCTACAGGGCTTTGGCAAACAGATCATCTCTCATGATTCATGCAGCTTCCTTTCTCTGCTCTGCCTGTGATGATCTCTCAAATGTGACCTTCAAACATAGGGCTAAAGCTGACTCTGGCTTCAAGAAATGACCCAAAAGCAGTTTTGTGCAGCATAAAAAATAGAAAGTGATCCCAAGTATCTGAAGCTGCCAATGTAGATTGCCAAAGCAATTCTTGGTGAATGAACTGCATGTTTGTACTGGTCATTTAGAAACAGCTTTAAGAGAATTTCCTCTCTTTATTTCACTCATACCTTAACTTCAAGACACTGACAGTGTCACTGCCAACTTCCCAGAAGTCCCATAGCCGATTCTGATTTACATAAACTACTCTGCATACTGCTATATGCAGACAGAAATGGGTATCTTCTTGGGTTTTGTTTCTTCCCTTACCGCCTCCCAGCCCCTTCTCAGGGCTGGGAAAATACAACAGATGCCTGTGTAGGCAGAAGCAGATTTTGGAGGGTCTGTGCATTTTTCTCCACTGAGTTTACCACACTGAGGAGCACTCCATGACTCAAGACAAGTCCTCATCACCAGGGATTTAGTAGCTATACCCCAGTGAAAATGGGATTTCAGTGCAATCATGAGGCTGTGCAAAGAGCCCATCACTCTTCCAGAGAATCATTACCACATTTCCTCTTCTCTTCTTCTAATTAGGGGTTTGCACTTCAGTAGAGCACATACCACAGCCTTCCTGCCGTCCTGTACCATGGTACACACACTGCACCAATGGCTCGTGGTTACAAAGCCAAGAACTGAAAAACTGGGCAATATCAGATTTATATTTGCATATGCAACCTGAAATCTGCCCACTCACACATGTGTGCACTGACTGATACAGGGGTGCTGGGGAAATGCATGATCTCAGCTCTCACAAAACTAGGACAGAGTTGGCAGAAAACACACGAAAGGCCCTGTCTCAATTTTAAGGGCTGGAATTTGCAAACAATTAGATTTTTTAAACATGATTTCCTGTAGATAGTTCTATGTTCTACAGAGAAACTTTGCTACCATTCCAGAATAGGTTTTTTTTTCATACAAACCTACTGTTGTTTTAATTATGTTAATTTCCAGAAAGTAATGTGCTGGAGGTGGGAGAGCAGGACTCTCCCAGGTGCTGAATGTGGAAATCACTGAGGTGAGGCAAGACAGGCTGGTAGAACTGAGGATCCCCCTGCTTTTCTGGATCTTGGAACTCCTGCTTTACTTAAAATTAATCACAAGACACCAGAAGTATTCAAAATTTTGAAGATAAGTGCTTTTGTGCTACTGCATCTGCCTGTGCTCACAAGGCACACACTGCCCTTAGTTTCTAAACAGACAAGCTGAGCAATACAAAGCATCTGTGCAGGTCAGGGATGACTCAAACAAATCTGAGTCGATGGAGAGGAGGCAGGAGGGGCAGTATTTCTTTCATCTGAAGTGAATGTATTGAAACCTCATGAAAAACCAACGCTAAACATGTGTGGCCTTTTGTAAAGTGTCTCTGTGCAACTGCATCCACAACATGGAGAATGATAAAATCATCTCCCGAGCTGAGTCGAATGGCAGAGCTGAAGGAGAGCTGTAAATAAAGTGGTAGGCGGTTTCCTGCTAAAACTCCCCTGCATGTCCAAGAACCCACTGTGACTCAGCCGTTGCAGTCACTGGGAACTCGGCACAGACACCCTTTCCTAGTTGGGTGGTTTTACTTCTCTTTTTGCACCATACCAAGAGGGGCTCCATTCATCCCTGGAGGAATCAAATTGACAAATATGACCCATTACTTTTTATTGTCTTAAGGTAATGATCTCACAGTAGGCCCAACAGGACTGTTCAGACTTCTTGTCCGGTTAGCAGTGACCCCACCCATGCCTGCAAAATGATGTGTCTGCTTGGATCTTTCATGTGAAAGTTCTTGGGACTTATATTCACATATTTTTACTGGGCTCTTACATGCATCTCTTGATGGCCTAAAAAATAAAATTTTTGTTGCTTTCATTTCATGTGCAAGAATACTCAGAAATGACCTTTTTTATTTTTTTTTATTTTTTTTTTATTTTTTTTAAGAGGATGTGTGTAAATATACTGAATAGGAGACAATTATGTATTTGTTTATAATATATTTTCCAATGTACCTACTGTTCCTTCAGAGAATTAACACCTATGGAAAGATGAACTGAGCTGGAATATTCCCATATTAAAGTAACAGCAGTAGCAATGTCTAGTAGCTTTTAGATCAGCAGCATCCAGTGGCACTTGCATGGAATATTTTACGTCTGAAGCAGTCAAGTGTCATTTTACTCTTCTGGGCTCCTGGTTTTGGAACATCCTTTTGCCATTGAGATAATACTTTCCCTGGTCCATTTTGAATTTGTACAGACAGTTGCCTTTCCATGTGAAAAGTTCTCTACACACACAGCTTTAAACTTGGCACTGGGAATTAATAAAACAGGTTTGGGAGATCTGCAAGCTTCCATGAAATAACCTAGAATAAGCTGTTCTTAACCTCTTTATCCATACAATATTTACTATGCTGCCGCTTTCTTTACACTTCTATTTCTACCTTGTCTCTTTTCCTCCACAGTCTTTTTTCTTATCTTTTTTTAATTTATTGTACTAGCTCTGTGCTAGTCCCATCTAACTCCTTATTGGTTTCCTCCATAATAGTGCTGGAACCTGACCTTTCTCTGTGTGAAAAATACCTATGGCCCAGGTTTAAAATTTACTCCACTCTGGTTTTTTCTGCTTTCCAGCCCGATGTTATCTATGTGACCCTTTAATTTCTGTTTTATATCTCTTTTAGTTTCAATATTCTGTCTGCCTTTTGCTTTCTTTCTGTTATATTAAGTATTCTTTGTACAGGGTTTTTTTTTTCTCTTCTGAGAATTGTCTACTTTCTCCAGAGTTTTCAGTTTGGCATCTGAAGGTTATCTGTGGTTCCTTGTTAGTGAACTTCCTTTCTGGGAAGTTCAGCCTCCTTGTATTCTGACTCAAGTCATTAACATCAAAGTACATTCTTCTTTTTCTTGCCAATTCCTATAACTGCTCAATTTTCTCTTCCCCAGTCCCCTGCAGTGCCCCCCACAGCAGTGCTTTGCAGGGCATGGCCTTACCAAAGCTGCCACTAGGTTGCTTTCCCTCAGCCAGGTCCTGCTGCCCTCGCCACGGTGAATGATGGAGGACTCGGTGGTTTTTTGCAACCCCCGCAGCTGAAAAGCAGGAGTCAGGGCTTTCCCAAGTGCACCTGAGGAGGGGATACCCAGGAAGGAACCCAGATTATTGCAGAGGCCAGAGGGAGCTGAGGGGTGGCTGGCACTGGGGACCTGGCCCTGGAGAAGTGGAGTGAGTGATGCAGAGGACACCAGGTCCAAAGACGGGGGAGCTGACATCAGTGGCTGGAAGTGCTGGAGATGTGGATAAGGGGACTCAAAGGCAGGAGGGGCTGGGGCTCACCATCTATCAGATCTGGTGCCATCAGCTGGGATTCTGGCCTGGGGACCAAGGACACAAAGTGACTTGTCCCATCCCCCTTGCTCACAATAAACTGCCCTAAACTCCTTTTTCTTCTGCCAGAAATAGTGTCAGTACATAGTACATCCATTGCCAAATAAGGAGGTTTAATATTTAATCAGATATCCATGCTAAATGATAATTTCATTTCACCAGGTGACCAGAACTCCTCCTCCTCTTCCTCCCCCACATACTCTTATTTTAAGTATATTAGTACTTAGGGAAAATTATGGGGCTACGTGGGTGGCGGCCCACAAACATAAAGTGGGTGCTGAGATCCTGCCTTCTGAGAAGAGCTCACCAGAATGACCAGTGAGGGCAGTGAGTGGGCAGAGCCCAATGCTGGGAGTGCTGCACCTGCCAGCATCGTGCAAGGTGACTACTGCCTGTGGCTGTGACAGGACAGCCCGTGCCCACGTCAGGAAGGGAAAGTGCTGCACCCTTACTGGTCATGGTGAGTCATTTGTACCTTCTGCTACATCTGGCATGAATTTCATTTTGAGTTACTCCTGTGCATCATTATTTTCAATATTTCCTTCACCAGAAGCTGGAGTCACAGAGGTGAAATTACATTTACCAGAATCTGTCATTAAAATTGACAGCTAGTTCTTATTAGAAGTAAAAGAATCAGGTTTTTGAACAGCACTGCACAGTGCCATTTTCAAGTAGTCGCATGTGGAGTAAGACTATTCATCAGAAATAATAATGAGAATATAATCCCAGGTATTCAAATGCACCTGCCTGTACTTTTCCCATATTGGAGTTGAAATCAAGCAAGGAAACGGTACTTGGGGGACAAGTCCAATTAACCATGAAAAAGCAGAATTTACCAGATGACTAGCAAGCCTGTTTTAATTTAATGGAAAATTTGTGTTACTCTTTTGTCTTCACATAACACTGTGTGCAACTTAACACTAAGCATTAACTTCAGATGGTTTTTGTACCACCTTGGATTACATCCATAGTTTTGGTCTCGGCCATCCTGTGAGGTTGCCAATGTCTCTTTTGGCCATCCAGATTTATGTCAATTTTTTTTGGCCTCAGATAACTCTATTGTAAACTCCTGAACTACACAGAGGACATTCTGCCTTCAAATACACACCTTTGTTGTGGCTTGGAAAACTTTCCACCAGGACTTTACCTTAGTGCCTTCTCTGGTTTTATCTTATACGTATATTAAAGTATTTTACAGGAGTAGATTATCAGGAACTTGGACTCGGTTTTTCAAAGGAATTAGGACCAAAACCTTTATTTGCACACTGCCTGTCAGGTGTAACTGCAAGGACTTTCTGCTGAAATAGAAAAGCCACACTGAGAAATAAGGCAAACCAAGATAGCCAGAACAGCATTCATTGGAATTGTGTCTGTTTATATTTGAATCTCTTGTTTGGAGGAAGTTCTGTTTTTACCTATAATACTATGCAAGTTCCTATAAAAATCAGTTTGATGTTAGTATTACTCAATTTCTGAAGAAATCATTTGGTTTTGTGTTGAGAAAACTTACTGCCAAGCCCCCTCTGCTGGAGGGAAGAACCATGTTTTCATCCCTGCATGCTGAAAACATCTAGTAAAAGCATTCCAGCTTATTGTGCAAGTATTTACAGGCTCAGAGTTCACAAGCTCTTTACTACCTTTCTATTATTATCTATCATTATCTGTCATAAGTTGTGCTTTAGAGAAGAGTCTGGATGATCACTGCAATTTTGTTCAAATTACTCCATCTGAATGAGTCAGTGTGTTGAAAATTCATCTTCCCAATTGATTCTTTTATCATCCAAGTTATTTTCAGCAGTGTCCACCCTCTTCATCCCCCTGCTATATCTTGTATGTATTACTTACACACGTTCACACTGACTATCACTACACACTCTTAGAGTGAACTCACATAATACAGCAAACTGGAGAAATCTGACTGCAAGAAGCCCACATGCTTTTCCAAGGCAATTCAAACTGCAGAGGTGTGCTTGTCTTTCTGACTGCTCTGCTTGTCTCTCAAGTGTGACAAGAGCAGGTCACTGGGTGAAAGACAAGAAGCACAGGCACAGCAAGGAAAGGCAGTCCAATAGCTTCAGCATTGAATAAGATCATGGATTTCAGCCCTGCTCTGAAACACACTGCATGGTGAACTTGTTCTAGTTACTTAGGCAAATAGCCAGAAAGAAGTGTGTCACAACATTGAGCATTGTCCAAAGAAAGTTGGAGGTTTCTGAGATAAAGTGTTGGACCTGTTTATGGTACTCTGTGGTGTACATTGAGAGCACTGAATTTCTTTGAAAGGACATCCAAAGCAGCCAGTGTGCCATGCAAGCAGCCAGTAAGCAACTGTTGCCTGCAGAACTAAAGATTTTCCCTCTCTTGAGATTGTTCAAAAATCAGTCTCTGAAGAAAGGCAGTCTTAAAAATGGAGCAAGCCAAGAGAGCAGCTGATTAGTACTTAGACTTCCCTCAGAATATGGAAAAGTAAGATTATATCCCTGCTTGGTGGAGAGCAGTCAAACTTCAGTTTCTCCCTTTTTTTCTCCCTTTTCTTGCAGTTATCCTAACAACTAAGTAGCAGTCTCCTCTCACTGAGAGGGAATGAGGAGTATTTGTTAAGTATTTGGGAACTTAACATCTAGAGCAGTCACTTGTGGCTGGGAAACACTGAATTCTGGTGACCCCTCTGAGTGCTGTTAACTTACTGCAGATTAATCAATTATTAGATAAGCTACTTAAGTGGTATTTGAAGCTGAGACAGAAGTCAGTGACTCACCTCTGTTAAATTAAAGCCGCAATCTGCAGGCCTAAAGGCAAGGCCCATTCTTTCTGTAGGTCAATGGCTCTTGAAAGCCTTTCTGTGAAATAAAGCAAGTTCACAGGAAGACCAGAGAATATTTCCTTCTATGGATTTATGGTGTGAAGTCCTAATTTCAAAATAAGCTTGAGAAGCATGTCCTTGAGTCCATGCCAGGGAGAGGTTTGATTCCCCAAACTGAAGCCTGAAGCACCCACATTCCCACAAAAGATCTCAGTAGTAAACTGCTGGATAAAACTGAGGAGGTTGAAAAGATAATGATACCTCTTTAAGAAAGTGTCTCTAATGAAGTCTCTGAAGGGATGAGTAGTACTTCAAGCCTCTATTATTTAATTCAGTTTGAAAAAATAGTGTCAGTTGTTCCATAAACATTAAACTAGCAACCCTGAGGGAAGGAAAACCATACTGAATTGGTGTTTAATGTTAAAAATATTTTTTTTTAAAAAATGTAGTTGTATTTCAGATGAAAATATGAATTAATTAATTTCCTAAAATATACTCTTAAGTACAGCATGTGAGATTAAATGAGTATTCAGTCTTAGCTGCAGCAGCCAAATAAATGTTAGAGTTAACAGGTTTGGACCACAAAGAACTAGCCCTGAGTTCTAGGGAAGTTAGAGAACCCAGCCCATCTTTGGAAACTGATGCCCAACAGGGCAGAGGATGAAAAACAAGTAGTCTCAGTTCTCCTGTATGCAACATTTTGTGACTATGCAACATTTCCTGGCTGATGAAATGCAGCTGCAGTACCTCCAGGTGTAAGTCATCTCTTGCTTTCTAATTTCAATGCAATAAAGAGTTCCTTTTCCTTCTGACTGAGAAGGTTTTATTGCAGGATCTGTGTACACTAAAGGAGGAAGAGGGTGGGAAACATAAGGAAGTGCTTCAGTCCAAAGCAGTGGGTAACCAGAGTCAGCTCTGCAACAGGAGGAGCACCATCCTGCTGAGGCATTTGGACATGCTTAGGTACACCTCAAAGTTTCTAAGTCTGCAATCTAAGGGTCTCATCCCACCTTCACAGGACTCTTGTGCTTGTATGATCAGAGTTAACCTGCTTCCAGAGGCCAAATTGTGCCCAGCCAAGTTGTAGCACTTAGTAAAAGTGCTGGAAAAACAAGTTCCCTCCTGCCACTCGGGGATGTGGGACAGGGACTGACCCAGGACACAACATGTCTCTTTCCAGAGGTCTGTTCTTTTTTACCTATGCATTCTGAAATGGTAATTTCTTACCTGTGCATTCTGAAATGCAGTCTGCCCATTTAGGCAGAGCTGCAACATGAAGGTACAACTTGAGAACTATTGAGTCAAGGCATTACATATCCAGACATTCATAGACAATATAAACACGTGAATGAAAAGCAGCAGATGAAAACCAAGATGGAAACTTGTTCTTCAGTATGAGCCTGCAAGAGACAACTACCAGGAAAGATGAAAGCATTGCTCCAAGGGACGTATCTGTAACTTTTCTGATGAAATAATAAACCAATACTCTTTTTCCTACTCATGTACCAGGAATTTAAACAAGCTTAGTGTAAGATTACAAACCATAAACTATAACTTGAGGACATTGTAAAACATGAAAAATGCTTGGAATTCAAGGACAGAAACTTTTTCCACAGTTTATGAGTAAGAACTTCATGGCACTGCTGCTTTTATGACTTTACAAGTACTCTTTACAAATGTTATCAGTTTGCAACACTCCACAGCTGTGTGACAGAAATTGCAGAAGTACTGGTGGAGGGAGCTTTACTGCTTTATGTCTGGGAAATGCAGCCGTTACAAGGAAATGCATCTATCTATTGCCCAGATCAAAAGATGAATGAGAAAGATTCTCCAGTTGCTTTCAGTTCTGTTTCCTTTGGCTGGAATTTTTGTTTTCCCCAGACAATCATGTGTCCAGCCAGAACCCAGGGTAGGACAATGACATTTCTAAGAAACAGAAGGGAAAGTTGCCACAAGCAAAAGGGACATTCACCAAATGCTGCCAGTTTTGATTAAAATTTGACACTATTTAAATGAACACTCCTGTGAATGTAGAATTCAGAGATCTTCTTAATAAGGACTGTTCCTCCCAGCCTTGTTTGTAGAAGTTACTAGTGACCATTACTCAGGCTGATACCACAGGAGGCCTGAAGTGTGTAGCATTTTTCAGAAGGCAGTGTGTACTTTCTAAACAGGGTTTAGAAGGAACACCATTCTGTCAGAAGAATCAGTGATGGATACTCAGCAGCACTGGTTTTATGAGCAGTATATACTGTTATTTAACAGGGCCAGCCGAAGTGTTTTGTGAATTGTCCACATTATGTATTCTGAATCGAACCTACATACCTGAATGCTTCATTTTTCCGGGCAGGGAAGAACAGTGGAACTGGAGAGTGATTGGAGCCAGCCCAGTTGCACTTGAAAAACCTCTGCCCAAAGGTATTAATTCCTTCATCAATATGCTTAGCTGCTGTTCACAAACCTGGATGGAGATAAAAAAGGGGCCTGGAGAATATTTTCACTATCCCCAGACACTCACTCAAGTATTTCCTTTGCCAGAAATGAATGTAAAACTGATTGCATTAAATGGCAGCATGAAAGCAGTAGTGAGTGTGCTTCAGCCTCCTTAGCTCCACTGGTGAGTGCTGGAAGCTCTTGTGGTCTGGAGTGGACTGAAACACCACTGAGTTCCCAGCAAAGGAAGGGCCAGAGGTAACAGAATGCAAATAAACCGGTGGTCTGTGTCAAACAGTAGGGTCAACTGTTCAAGTCTCCCTCTGCCTTAAAAATCTATGAAAACAACAAAAATGTAAATACCTAACCCATATCTATTATGGTTATTAGTTATCACAGTGTTATTTTTATAGGAGTCTAGATAACGTATTCACAAACCAGAGATATCTGTAGGTGAGAAAAAGAAACTTGTATGTGCCTTTCACTTTCACCCAACACGATTTCTCATAAATTAAGCTGTACCCAGCAATGGAGCCCAAGATCTGTCAAGCTTTGCCTTGCAAATCCAAGGTTGTATGCTGCCCTTTTCCGTTCTCAGGTGTCTATTGTCTGATGTTTGTAGTTGTTCAAATTGTAACAGAGCAACAGCTCTTCAAATGCTCCTGTGTAAAATCTGAAATTACTTCAGTATAAATGCTTGATGTTTGGAATGTCAAAAGTCCAAAGGTGCAACCAAAAACGTGTACACAATGTCCTGCCAGCTCTGCAGAGCCACTCTGTGATATTTTCATGAGTCTGAGGCACCATCTGCACTACACTGATGTCTCCTAGTTGGCTCTTAAAGTATTGACAGTTTCTATTTTGAACAAACAAGCACTGATGGCTTTTACAATAGAGTCCACTACTGCAAGTCTGGTTTTGTGGGCTTGTCAGGTTTTGAAAATAAGGCATACTGGGTCTGCATCTATCATTTATTGCTGCTTTTCATGACAAGTTGAAAGCTTGCTAAGTTTTTGTCTTTAGTATATTTGGATCCCTAATGAGTCTTTTTTTTTTTGTTGTATTTGAATTTCAAGTCCAAGTTTTGTTGTTTAATTTGGAAGGTGGCCCTATATAGAGCTACATTCAGAAACAATCATTGTGTTGGAAACTTTTAGCCTTCTATAAAAATCAAATACTTTCATATGAGTCATTAGTAACTATTTAAATACATTTAGGTAGATAAATGTTCTTACAGTTGTCTCACTACAGACTTCACACAACCATTAGTTCAGTAGAAACATCAGCTTACATGTACATAAAAAGTGATTTTAATATTTTTCCTTGAAGCAGGTCCTTTTCAGTTTCTTTCTATGGTTCATGTTGTTTTCCTGTTTAGTTCATACCATGAGGTTCTAAAGTCTCACTGGAAGGAGCTGATGAAAGTCTTGGAGCACCAGTAGGTATATTTACCTTCACCAAAACTGAGTACTGAGATGCTCATGGGTCAGTTGTCAGTGATGGCTGTACAAGACAGCGAATACCAGCAATAAAATTCTGACCTTCATTTCATTAAATTCATATTTGGCCTTGTATATTCTGGGCTTAGTGGAAAGAGCTGGGTCTAAATTAGAGAGTTTCAGCATAGTGCTTTAACATAAGGTGCTGTACAAACTAAAACCTGTGACTAAAATTACTTAAATCAAGAGGTGGAGGCAGTTTGTGACATTTTAATGTCAAATTGTATTTTAAAACATGACATTTCCATATGGCTTGTAGAGATCTTTCTAAAATGAACTGAGATGTCTTCCCATTGGTTCATGCAGTCTTGTGTCTTGATTTTTAAAATAAATTAAAGAAACCTTAGAATGTGAAAATATACTTCATCAATTATACATTGAGTATTCTGATTTAAGAAGAACTCTGTGATTTAACATGACATTTTATATCTTAGACCTATTAAGAGATAAGTAGGTCTTATATATCCATATACTAGTGTGACTTCATCCAAAATTACCGCTATTAACACGCCAACATTCATTCATTCACTCATGCCAGTATTTTGGGAGCAGGCTGCTATTTGTAGGGGCTGTGGCAATAAATGCATTCTACATCCAGGCTTGTAAGTACTTCTGGGTTTGAATCTTGCCTTAAGCATACACACCATAATAAGAAACTGGAAACTCAAGCTTCTTTAGGTACCAATTCAGCTATGTACACAAAACCATGTAAGTGCTATTGTTGAGCAGCTTCAAACAAAGTTTCACTGCTGTTGATTTCCTCTTTATATTGTTTTTGTTTTTTCAGCTGTTTGTTGTGAATCCATGCCTGGTGTCCCCCTGCAGAGCAGCACAAGACCAGCTCTTCCTCCAGCTGTGATTTTTGCTTTTTCTTTCTGAAGTACCAGTTCCTGCTGAGCCCTTGGCAGCATCCTCCCCTCCAAGGGCATTCCTCTCCCCCTCAGGGTGTTACTGCCAGCACCAGGTGAGTTAGGACACCATTGCTCACAAGCACTTTCTGAAGAAGATGCCAGTGCTGCTTGGTGCCCTGTGTCCAGGCCAGGATCCTTTTTGTCTGCATACCTGGGCAATCACACAGACAAAGCTTTAGTTATAGCTTCATGGAGAAATGCAGTCCTTTTACAAACAGATTCTCTGATCTCAGAGCAAAATTTGGTTAGTTAAGGACAGTCATGATGTGTGTCTGAGGTGATACTCCATGGGAATACAGATAAACACTGACCAAAGCACAAAGGGAGTAGTGAGGACAATTCACTTTTCAGATTAATTATCAGTGATCAGAAACAGCAGTCTGGTCTGCTTGGCTGTGCAACCTGCAGCTGCCACCAAAGCTGCTGTTAAATGTGTGCCCCTGAAGACTCTGCAGAGTAACACCACCAGTGTGGGCTTTCTCCTCTCTAGCTCCCTGTAGCTTTTAGATGCTCACTTCAAACTTTACTCCTCAAGAGCTTGATGCTGACTTCCAAAAGCTTTTTCCTAAATTAATGCCTGTGTGTGCTGAATGTGAGATTAGTGTAAAATTCTTGAGTTACTTTATTAAAATTCTGAATTCCTTTCATCTGTGCTCTAATATTTTATTAATTTGAAATTACCTTGATTGGTGGTTCTGTAGCAGTGATGTTTTTAGTTTAAACAAGATGAAGTTCATTGAGAGAGGTGGTCTTTTTGATTGGACCTGAAAAAGATCTTGCCTGCATGAAAATTTGACTATCAGTAAAAGCCTCTCCCTACTAAGCACCAGAAATTTATTTCATGAATCTTCCAAGAGGCCTTGAATATTGCACAATCCAGCCAATGTATGCTCTGGAATGGCTGTAGCCTCTCAGCCTTACTGGCTTCTATGTAAATTTCTATTTGACAACTCAAATTTTAAATTTTTGGAAGTAAAATGTTACTCTTCTGCTTACTTTACTTTAGGAAAATTATTCTTCTGTCACATTGCTGAATGAACTGCATGCTGACTATGCTAATCAGAGAATATTAATGTAAAGGCAGCAGCTGTCAAGGGAAAGCATTGTAATCTGTATTCCCCAACACTGGTTATAGGGACTCTCCAGTCTTGTTAAGCTTTTGCTAAATTTTTTGCTAAGTTAATTTTGCTAAGTTTCTTTTATAAAATGAAACTTGGTCACAAAAGTGAGTGACTGAAGTCTCTTAGCTACTGACCCAACTTCAGTCAGGATGAAGATCTAATGCTTTGGATGCCTTTAATATTTCCTGTTTAAAGAGTTCTTTATTTCTTGTGCAGGAGTTAGAATAAGCCCATATGGAAGCCAGGTCTGCAGACTGTTTCCAGAGCAGCAAGCAATACTAGTGAACTAAAGACCAAGCAATACTGGTAAAGATAAGACTGGTTAATTAATTCTTTTCTTTGATCGTGTCATAGTCCTATTCCATAGAACACTGATTTTATTTAATTTACATGCCAGCATATTTATACCCTGGAAAGAAACCAACAGGTGACACCCACTTCTGCAGAACACAACTGGAGTTCTCTAAGTATTTCCTCTAAGTATTCTTTGTAAATGAAATGAGTCAGCTAAGCTGAACAGCATCACCCTTTTCACAGCCTGCAGGCTCTGTGGCAGGGATGTGTGGTGAGTGACAGGAACTGAGTAAGTTTGCATGCTGGTGGGAGCAATGAAATAATTTCTCATGCTAAGGCTGGCTGTACAAGCTGAGGTTTTCCCACTCGCTGAGATGCTGTTTTTCCTCTCCACACGCTGGGTGCAGCTGGCAGCTCCTGGCAGCTGCAGGAAGGCTTTTGCCATAATCCTCTACTGACTCCACTAAGCATAAGCTCACATGCCATGTAGAGTATCTATTCTCAAGCAAAAAGAGCACAGGGAGGTGCCTTGCTAATGCTTTAGTTGATGGAATTTGCCACAAAAGTTAGGTCACTGTATCTTAGAGTGACTCCTCTGTCACTCAAAATCAAAGTTCAGATTTTGGCTCCATGACACCATGGGAGAGGCCAGACTCTTCTTGTTATAAATAGTGGGATTTTGATGTCTGTCGCTCACATTTACCTGTCCTGTCCAAGTCACATCTAAAATACTACAGCCATCTCCTAACTAAAACCTTGGCAGGTTGTACCTAGAGTTTTCCTGTTTCATATGACTTTGCTGGCTCCAGGTCTTTAGAAATTCCTGGTCAAACACAATTTAGTCCATCTGACAGACTGATCTGTCCCAAAGCATAAATTACAAGCAGCTGAATCTCATGTTAGGGATGTAAATAAAACTGACTTCCAACCCATTAATTCTAACTCATTGATCCATTAATTTCAAATCATTAATTAAATTCAGTGATGAGGAGATAGTCTAAAAAAAACCTTGAAGGATAAAGATGTTTTTCCAGACTTCAGTCAGCATGTCCACATTGCATCTTTTATGCAATATGAAACAAACACCAGGCACAACTGCATTTTATATTCTTGTGTTTGTGTCATATTGTTCTGTGTGAAATGTAGGAAAATAAGTCTAAATTAGGACAGATCTCTTGGAGGTCAAACCTGATACTGACTGTATGTGCTAAAAGCTGGCCTTTAGTGAAGTTTCATCTGAATACCAGGGAAAGGAAGACAGTTTCAGACCCCTCACTTGCAGAGTAATGTATTATTGCAAAGGATTGTTTTCCCAGTTTTCTTCTGTGATGCTGAGCTCCCATGTGCTGCTTCCTTGTGCTGAACCAGGATATGAAAGGCTCGATCCTACCCCTTTGTTGTAGTTTACTTTGTCACTGTGGGCAGACATTGTTGCCAGAATGGAGCAGGTGTTGGCCTGTCCCCATCTCATCCTCTGAGTTCTGAATCCTCTGAGTTTCTGGGCTGCCAGGGACAAGGTTTTTTTACAGATCTGTTTTATGGACATTTGTGAGCCATTCAGACATAACCATTATGATCCATGTATTTTTCAGCTCCACACTTGTGACTTTTCTTGCAGTCAGCTGTGGAGCTCCCAGCTAGCTCAATTTCTAAAGTAAGTGCTTATAAAAAAACCCCCCAAAAAAACCCAAAAAAACAACTTAAAAAAAGGCCTCATGATTATTTGGATTCCTAATCCTAGGGAAAAAAATTAAAAATTTGTTTGAAATCCAGTTTGCAACTTCTCAGTACTACAAAAGAGAAACAGAAATAAAATTGAAGAACCTGTTCTGTACACATTGGCAAATGGACTGGAAAGAAGGATTTTTTAAAACTCTTTCAGGGTAGGATGAAAAGCTGTAAAATATCAGACTTCCTGAGCAGGGGAAAGAAGGATTTTTCTGCTTCTGTAATATCAGTCTTCTACCAAAATTAGGGAGAGAAGCAGGGAAATGCTACAATTTTAAGTAGTACTGTCAGTACAGTACCTGGAGCACAAAAAGTCTAAGCTGAACAGATTTCAAGTTGCTGCTTCTTTAGAAATCTCTTTTCACGGAGATCTGGGGTCAAACTCTTTTCTAAACTGTCTTGGCACCATACCAACAAAACGCTGCCAGTGTAATTGAGGGAGCCATTGTAGCTGAGGGAGCCCTGACTCCTGCTTTCATCTGGAATGTGTTGTCTAGGTGTAGTTTGACCTTTCTTTTACCCATGCTGTGACCATCTCGAATAGTGTCCTTGAATATTGCTTTGAAATGAGGTGCGTATTGTAGTGGCAGCCAGAAAATTGATTCCTTCTTTTTTAATCTGTGCAAACCAAAACTCTCTCATCAAGCATACTCTTAAAAAATCTGCTCATGTTTAATCCAGTGTAATTTAGAGCCTGGCAGCCACCAACTCAGTGCCTGTTCCAATTTAGTGCTGACTTCCTCTGTGACCCTTAAATCAGAGGATGCTTGCTATGGGGTCACCTCCAGAACAGTCTGTTGAGGACTCAGACATTTTCCCTGTAGCTGCAGAATGAGTCTGTGCTGTGCTGCACCAGGTCTTGGGGAAGAGCTTTGCAGATGATACAGCATAACTTTGCATTTTACTGAAAGACAAGGATTTTCTAGCTTAGGAAAACAAATCCATTTCTTCATGCAGGTTGCCAGTGCTTTTGCCCTTCTTGTAACACGGTTTCTTGAAGGCAGATCTTTTAAAAGGGACCTTTTAGTCTCTCCTGAAGATTACACTCTTGTAGGGGTCTTGTCTTGATCTGTAGATTTAATGACTTAATAAGCATTAGACCCTCCTATTATGCAGTAACAAATAGGAATACAATACTTTTATCAATATTTGGCACAATTAATTTTTTTTTATGTGAAACTAAATATTGATGCTGTCAAGTGACTGCAGCTTAAGGGCATAAATTACAAATGTTCTCCTGTGAGCCTCGCTCAAATCATGCATTCATATACAGTAACCAACTAATGTCTTTCTGTTCCTGTAAGCCATATGATTTGATTGCCAGATTACATGATTCTGTATTGTGCTTAGATGTCAGTGTTTTTATTGTTATTACCAATATTATGTTTTATTCTTACTGTAAGTGGTAACAAAAAATTAACTGCTTCCTTACACTATAAAAAGAACACAGTCCCATTTGCAGAATGTCTCTAAACAGAAACTATCTTTGGGAAGAAAAAAAAAATTGAATAAATAATTCACAATATGATGAGTGAGTAGAAAAAAAGGTCTTTTGATGTATTTTGCTACTCAGGACAAAACCAGATTTTTAAAATAAAGTAACCACCTATTTTAATGGAGAGCAAAAGCTCTTCTAAAGGATTGCAGTTGGTGTGTTTTTACCCATTCTGCAGTTTTGCAGGTAACAGGACTTGTGAAAGTAACGATCCCTTTGATTTTCCTGATTCTTGTCTTTTTTCCATCCTCCTGTTTCTTCCTTAGCTTATTTCTTGGCTTATTTTCTAAATGAAATGTCAACCCACCCACCCAAAAGAAACCGTAATATTTCAAGAATACCAGACTGCAGCAAAACGAACCAGCCTGTCTGTAATATAAACAGGCAACAAATAAATTCGTAAAAACCTTGGAATTAAAGTCTCCCAACTTAAAACTGCCCATGCTTTCCGCACAAGAGCATCCCTGGGAAAATCAGCATGTGCATTTTCCTGTTTTCTCACGAAACCGGAGGAGCTTCATCAGCTCGCAAGTGAACAGCGTGGTCCCTTCCCGCTGGGCAGGGGGAGCCCGGGCTGGCTGCAGCAGCGGGGCAGGGGCAGAGCACAGCGGCGCCGCTGCAGGGCGCAGTGCCAGCAGCACCCTCAGCTCCAGCCAGAACCCCGTCACAGCTCGCACTGCCCTTTGCACGTGAAGGGGCCGCTCCTCAACTGAGAGCAGATAAACGAGGACCAGTCAGGCGCTGGGCTCATGCAGGTGAGGGGGCCGGCACACGGTGCAGACGCTCGGCAACCGGGGCGCGGCCTGAGGCCCTCACCCAGCGGCCCTCACCCAGCCAGCAGCGCAGCAGCTCCGTTCCGGCAGGCCGCGGTTCCGCGGCTGCAGCGCTGCCGCCGCTCA